>NC_081413.1:621647947-621947947 GCF_030272615.1 Cryptomeria japonica
CTAAATTTTATACCCAACTTAGAAGATTGCCTGGGCTTTTCAGATATTGCATAAAAATAGCCATAAATCTAAATCTACCAGATCCAAAATGTCACCGTCCTTATAGAAGGATTAAAAATGGTATGATAAAGCTAGCTTTCAGGTATAGGTTTAGGGTATGATAAGGCTAACTTTCAGGGATAGATCGGATGGTCGTATTGTTAGAAAACATGGACAATGGTTGCAGATCGGCCCAATGCTTATCCTCCAAATTTAAATGATAGCTAGTGCCCAGAAGAGAACAACAAATTATAAGAAACCCAACAAATTATAAGAAATTTCGAATCCCTGACAAAGGGTTGGGCACTTTTAGCCTCGAGAACCACATTCTTACCTGGCAGCTTGTTAAACTTAAAATTTAAATATATTTATTATTGATTATTTCAATAGTTATTAATTTATATTATTGGTGGTTGTATTTAAAAATATTTTTTTATTGCTTATTTTATTAGTATATAATATTGGTTCTATTTAAAGCACATTAAATTAATTTATAATTTTTGTGGTTATATTTAAAAATATATTTTTTTGTACGTTTTATTAATTTCTAATTTTGGGGGTTGTATTATTGATGTTTTATTATTCACTTCAAAAAAGATGTTTACTAATTAAAAGAAAAATGTGTCAAAATTTGTCACTAAAAGTCTTAATTTAGAAGAATATCAATCTTTTGAGTGATATACTCTTCAAAAGTACGTGCAAACAGTGGAATGGAATGGGGAAAAAAGGTCAATTTTAAAATGTTATGGTAGGTTACCCCCTCAATGGTAATTTGGGAAATCTAGAAAGAAAGAAATAAGAGAATCTTCTAAAACAAGGAAATTCTATTGGAAATTATAATCAAGAAAATAGATGGCTAAGGATAAAATGAAAAAGGGCTCAATATTTAGCTTGTGGGATTATGTCATTGGGAAGATATTAAGGGTTTAGCTATTTCTAAAAATTATCAATATGGGACAATCAAGACTTCAAGAAGTAGCAAAGAGAACACTAAATGGAGCCCTCCACAAATAAGATGGATTAAAATTAACTTTGATGGGGCAGCAAAGTTAATCCAAGCAATGAAGGTATAGGATGTATTGGTAGAAATGAGGAAGGAACTACAATGGCCCACAAATCAAAGCTCATAAGAATGAAAACTAATAACATTGTAGGGATAAGAGCCACTTTGTTAAGTCTCCTAGTGGGCTTAAGAATTGGAGTAAAGAAAATACATCTTAAAGATGATTCCCTAATAGTAATAAATATCATTCGCAGGAACAGGTCGGCTAAATGATTAATCCTAGAAGATTTTAGAGCTACTCACATTTATAGGGAGGGAAATAGTGAAGCGGATATGCTAGCGAAAAAATGCTACTAATAATAATTAACTCATTTAACAACATAGGTCCTTTCATCCTTTCCCTCCGATGATTAGCAGATGTAATGGTTTTGAACTTAAATGTGGCAATTAATGACTCTCAATTTAATTAGAAACAACGAAATGTGGCAATTAATGATTGTCCAGTTAATTAGAAACAACGAAATTTGAAATTGAGGCATATCATTAATAGAGATGGGTTTTCAAGACAGGTGGGTTACGGGTAGAAGTAATTTTAAAGACGGGTGGGCTGACATATGAAAGTTATATATCCAAGGCAAAAACCTGACTAAATTATCAAGTGGATAAGACGTTTGGAGGAAGGTGGAATTGGCCCTAATTTAGTAGAAAAAGATAAATTATAATTCAAAAATTCACCTTATAAGGGCTCCTCGTAACTTGATCAACCAAATAATGATGGAAAATCATGGGAGGACAGCTTGGCAACTTGAAGTAATGTGAAATAATACGAAGTTAAGGTGGACTTGAAGATAAATTAAATTTAGGAAAGGATTGGCAAAGGTGATGAAGTTTGGAGAAGACTAGACATTTCTAAATATAGGGTTTCATCAACAAATCATACCTATCTGTCTGATGGAGACTCCAATTCGTTCGATTTCCAGGAAAAGGAAAATGGGTTTTTTTAGGAAGGAATACAAACAAGAGATTGAATTCCATTCTGAAATATGAGCATCCCTCAGTAGTATATGCAATCAAAACTGTTCTAGGTGAGGCATTCATAACGATAGATGACAGATATCGAGTAATCATGGACATCTCGTCCATGTTTTTGGCTTTAGCTTTGGACAGGGGGTTAAGAAAGGAAATGGCTAGAAATCTCTATAAGGCCATTTTCAAAACCCAATGCTTGGACGGCCTTGAAGACATTATGAGGAATCGTCAGAATTTTTGGATTCCTCCGCCTAAAGATTTTGATAAAAATGGAGAGGAAGTCCCAAAATTACCAATTATTCTCTTTGATAATGAGATAGAGTATCAGGATTATAAGGAGAAAGCAGTAAGAAACCTAAACTTCCTCCTAAATTGGACTAGCACCAGAGTTGCAGAGTCATGAAATTGCCATGGAAGTAGAAGACCAAGTGGAGGATGAAGAAATGGAAGACGATGTTGAAGGTTAGAAAGATTAGCATTGCTCCCTATGCATGAGTTTTTTTGGAATAGTATCTTTCTAGGGATAGTAGTTTTTTGAAAGTAAGATAGAATTGGAATTAAGGAGTCTATTTACAGGAGGAAGACAGTATAATTAGATAGTGAACAAAACTTCTAAATATTGAATGTCATTGAACAATATGGCTTGCGGGCCGTTTTGTAACAATATAATGATATCTTGAGTTAGTTAATCTGTATTAATGATATAGAAGGAATACATTGTCATAGCTAGGACTTAACAATGATGTTTTATTTTACATATAATGAAGGCAACTAACCAATAGTTTAATTATAAAAAAAAAGAAAGAAGAAGATATGCTACAATAAGTACCTTATTAATTATGTTATAATGCCCTCCTAAATGTCCTACCAATAAAACATCTTTAAATACAACATCTAATATTTGTTTTTGACAAAATCAAAAGCATGTATATATTAATATAATAAAATATAAGGGTACAATAGATATAAAGTCCTAAACCATGAAAAAAAACAAAAACCCCAAATATTAGTTTCCAACTCCACAACATATGCATTTACAATTAACAAAGAGAGATCAACAAATGCTCTACATGAGAACCCCAAACATCAAAAGAACTTGACCCAAAGTACAGGCCAAAAGAAGACTATTTGGAAAGCATTTATAGACCAAAACAAACTAAACCCATACCATAATTGACCAAAATTTCAACATCTAATATTAAAAATCAATTAAATATATATTAAATAAGCTAAAATAATTATTGATATGATAAAAAATATATATATATTTAAATTTTTAGTTCTAAAAAAGAGTGAAAATTTTATCATTATAATTATGTTTAGATCTAATAAAATTATAAGATTTTAATTATAAGTTATAACTGATCTTTGGTTTTGATTTCTTCCTTATATATAAAAGTAAAACTATTTCAATTTTTACGTAGGTGAAGAATCATCAAGGTTCTGCAGCCATTGTCCACGTTTTCTAAAAATCCGACCATCCGATCTATCCCTGAAAGTTAGCCTTATCATACCCTATATTCTTTTTAATCCTTCTTATAAGGACGTTGACATTTTGTATCTGGTAGATTTAGATTTGTGTCTCTTTTTGTGCAATCTCTGAAGAGCCCACGGAATCTTCTAAGCTGGGAATAAAATCTAGTCATGAGAAATAAGTCAAACAGCTTCTTTGGGGCTTAATAACTAGTCAGAGGAAGAGGTATATGGGCAGTGGGCACTACAATACTGTTTTGCATTCTAGCCAGGAAACTCCAACAGCTTGTGTGAACATAGCGGAAGAACACCTCATCAGATCTCGCTGACCCTGAAAGACTGGGTTTGATCAGTAGCAGGTTAAATTACATCTCATGCTTAGGTGATTCAAGTCATCTCTATGTTCATTTTTGTGCATACTTTATCTTATACGAAAGTAAAGGTTGTTCCATTACGGAATTAGGGTTTTATCAGGACTTTTATTACTAACAATATTTAGTTCTGTATTAATTGATGGCCGTTTCTTTTTACAGCGAGGATGCTCAGGTAAAGAATAACAACGCAGGTATATTATGCTAGGTCTTTTAGTTTTGCTAGGGTTTGTGGTCATAATGTATCATAGTTGTGAGATCTCCCACTCTCTCAATGGCTGTGTTTCTTTATTGCCTATGATTATTGGTTTTAAAATTCCTTTCTTTTAAGTCACTATACTCTTGGGTTAAAATGTTATGTGTGTAGATGCGAATCCGAGTGTGGACAGTGTTAACCAGCCTGCTCACTATCGTATACGGACGATAGGAAAAGAGCCAAGATCCGTTAGGCACTATCTGAGACTAGCAGGTAACACTTGCATTTCGTTGCATAGTCATTTTTGCCTTTTCATTAACTGTAATTTTTGTTGACCTCAGAAGCAGAAGAAACAAAGGATATGGCTCAAGAAGAACACCACCATAAAGTTCCCAAACCACAAGTAGAATAATGGCGTACGAATCTGTTAGGAATGTTGGCCATAAACACTCATTTAAAACAGTTTAGGAATTAGGGAATGAAGAATTGCAACTATTCAGCGATCTCTTGGTTTAGATGTTGGTATTTTAAGGCTTAGATTATGTTTGCTGAACAATGATTTGATACAAATATGTAGTTCGAAAAACTTTCGCGGTACTTAAAAGAATTGATTTATAACAGCCTACAACCTGTGACAGATTTATTTTGTTTTTCCATTAACATGGAGAATCAAGTCACATGGACTTATGTTACAACTCTCTTGCCTTGTCCAGATATCTCTGTTTTTAGAATAGCTCAACACTCCTCTCTATCAATACATTAGATGTAATAAATTAGCAGTAAGATTATAATTAAATTCTTATTTAATTTTGTTTCTAATGTAAATCTTTTATTCTTTTATTCTTTTGTTTTTGTTGTTCAATACAATAGCCTGATTTATAACTGGTTTTTGAAATTTGAAAAATATTCTTTGAAAAAGTTTTGCTAAAGATATCAATTCTATTTGTGCACCTTTAATTAAATATCAAATAAAATGATGTCTGGTGTTTGTTTTATTTAGTTGATTTATAGATGCATGCTCTTAAAAAAATGTAGATCATGCAAGATCTTTCTAATCAATATGACTTCTCAACTAGATGATGTGACAACAATATATAATACTTTAACTAATGAGAGAGCCACGATTGTCTACTTCTTACTATTCCAATATACAAATCCAAATCTAAGTGAGAAAACATAGCCAATTTTCACTTTTTCTTTAGCAACTAAATAACCCTAACAAATTATATGCAATCTACTAGTTTATATTTTATATCAATAATTTTTTACCATACCATAATACTAATTTTTGTTGGCATTAAAATGAGATCTATGTGGATCTTGCATGAACTAAGAGATTACATCCATTTAATATATAATATTGGGTCATGAGATACATTGGACTTCCAATTAGCTTCAACTTTTTATACAAAGTAGCATCTATCTTGGAACTTGCATATTTCATAGCCAATTTCTCATCAAACCCTAAAGAGGTTGAAACTATCATGCATATATTTATTCTAAAATTCTATAATAAATCTATTATATAGTGAATTTCATAATTAAATATTTTTTTAAGTGTTTTTGATTAAGGTCAAAAGAGGTTTTGAGGGACCCAAAATACAAAACAGACATCTATAAAAGATAAACATTTGATTTTACAAAGATCTGAAACCCAAAATAGACAGCTGCCAAAAGAAAGATACATCAAAGATGAGCAACATAACTCAACTTAGCAACAAAGGGAAATCAATAAAAAACTAGCTGAAAAGGAAGAAGTTCAAGCCTTTCACCATAACAAGGGTTTTATCAAGACCCCATAACCTCAACATTGAGATTAATCAAAGTTCCCAAAGTCACAAACATCATATTCTTGATGATAATCATACAAGAACAATTTAGTCCCAAAGGTTTTTTTTTAGTGTTATTGCACTTCCACACCAATAAAAAAATGTATTGGCCTTAGATATGTAACTTCAATTTTTTTATTATTTTTAAAAATATTTTGTAGCAACACTTGAAAGTACATGGAAATTAAGAATTTTTTTAAAATACATGATTCAATGATAGCAAATGAATAACAAACATCTAAGTACAATAATGCAAGTAATTTCTAGCAATAAAAAAATCTTGACAATTCAAGATGATATTAACAATAATACAATTCAATTATTTCATAAGTATCAATGGAAGATTAACTGTCAATCATAGGTGAAGCCTACCTTTAGTGCTCTCCCAAGGTCATGAAGATTTCTTATCTTTATCTTTCTATGGGATACGTTGGGGTGTAATTTTATCTCAACTATATTAGATTTAATCTCTATCTACCCCTCCAAATGGATTCTTTGGGCCATGGTGAGGCTGTAGACAATCAAACCAACCTATAGTGCATAGATTCAACATCCAAATGACCATTCAACTAAGGTGTTATCTACCTCAAATAACCCACGATATCAATAACCACATTAACACATGACATACTATGGTATGAATTTTTTTTCAGTTTGATATTTACCTATTATTTATTAGAAACTCTCTTTTCATTGTAGTCCATTAGGTGACTAAACAACAAGGACATCCATTTCCAACATGTCATTGGCCCCCAAGCCTACATTCTCTTGGAAAAATCTATCCAAACCCTTAGATTAATGTAGCTAACAATTTGCTAGCATAGTACAACTTTTGACTACTTTCATGCAATTTCCCTCTGGAAATCTTTAAAAAAAATATAATTTACTATTTTTTTAAAGTCTCTCTACCAAAAATTAGTATATTAGGACCTAAAATGATATTGATATTGTATATCATCGCAGCTTCACCAACGAAGTGTTTTAACCGTGACACTACATGTCCGAAGACTAGCATATATTGTTGTTATTGTTTTTTTTTAAATGTTATTTATTTTCATCTTTTTTCTATAGTAAGAAAGTGTGAGAACCTTTGAGAAGTTTTAGTAGAAGTTATAGCTATTTCATGTGTATTTGGATATTGAAGAATCAGACTTTGTTCCTATAATTTGGAGAAAATTTTTATGATTGTTTGATGTATTGAGTAAAACATGGAGGTAAAATCATGTTCCAATTTTAATAAATCATTCTACAACAATTTCTTATGTTGAGTTTCAATTTGTTATTGTTTGGAGGTCATTTTGGTGTATTTGATTTGTCTATTTTCAAGTTTATACAAATCTAATTTAGAGATCAAAATAAATCATTCAATTTGATTTTTAATATTTTTTAAAGTAGACATTACATTGGTATTAGAGGAATTATCTTGTTAGCTTGAGGGTTTGCTATCATTTGTGTAAGCCACTAAGTTTATTTTCTTGCTTGAAGGTGATTCTTTCACATCGACTCCATCTTTCAATCCCATGGAAGAAATGGTAATAGATATAGCTTATATGAGACCTTCATAAGATAATCTACATGAGGGATTTAAGAATTTAGTCACAAACAATGATTTATTAATTTATATGTAAGGCATGATGGCAATGAAGGGTTGTAAACTACACTCAAGTTCAAGTGACAAAAATCAATAGGAGGAGATACACAATCATGAGTTAATGGATATTTGTCTACAAAAGGATGAAGAATACAAACCAAAGGTTAAAGACAATGAGTTTTTAATTGCAAATTTATTTTAGTATATGAGATTTCATTGCAAGAATGAGTTTCTTTTGTTGAAGTTAATTTAAGATCAATATTGCATGTTGAATATAAAGTATTCAAAAGTGGAAAGGATAGTCCCATGAATTTTAATGGTGTTCATGAAACAACCATTGTGACTCTTAGAAATGAAAGGAAGAAGGTGGAACTAGAATACTTTTAAGTTGACTTTTAGAGGTTTCATAAGAAGGGCATATTGATATTGGCAAAAACATTATGGAGGTTTTGGATGGACCTTTATCTATTAATAAATTTCATTTCAAGGATGAAAGTGTTTTTATAAATATTTTGATGGTGTTGACATTACACTAACAACAAAAAAAGAATTTTGGTCGGCAAACTTGTAACCCACAAATTATCTTTTCCACAAAGTATCTTTAGAGTTTGTTCTAAAACTGTTCTTGAGGTGCATCTTCTCTACCTTGACATGCATCTTCTCCACCTTGAGGTGATGCGGTTGGTGTAGCACTAGTTGGTGGAGAGCATACAAGAAATTTGAGAATTAGGTAGTCTCAAATGGAGACATGATCTCAGGAAAGATCCCTAATTCACCCTCAAAGAACTTGCAATTATTTGATTCTATGTTAATCTTCATGGAATTGTATAATTTTGCAAATTAGGATTTCTTGTTAAGATATTTCCTTGGGAAGATACCCCCAACCCAACTTTTATTGTTAAACAAATCATATTTCTTGATGGCCTTTTGTAAATCTTTAGTAGAAATTAAATATTTCTTGACATATTTGAAAGAACAAATGCAATAGAGAACCATAATTTTGAAACATATCAAAAGCATTTGAAAGAAACACAGAAACCACCTATGATTTTGCTGGAAAACAATCTTACCCAAATTCAACAAGACTATCAAATTTAAAACAATAGCATAACAGCGATTTCACACCCATCTAAACGAATCAAAGGTTTTACATAAACTGCATTCTTTCCAGACAAAATTATGCACAAATCAATATACACAAATCTTTTTAACAATAATTTAATCAGATTGTCAAATTATGAAACAATGTAAACATGCAATTTGGCTTTTATATTTAAATAAGACATTATGGTGGAGAATACTTACATACCTCTCTTTGCAAAAGATGTTGAAGTTGTATAATCACCCTCTTCTCTCTCTCTTATTAGCATAGAGTTCTCGAATTAAAAAATATTAAAGTGATCATAGAGAAAAACTTAATTCTATTAAAACAATATCACATACAAACTGCGTAATTGATTCATAATTGATTCTCTCTCTGAAATTATTTTTGGGAATGACAAGATTGCAATTGGAAGAGTGGTGCACTACGGTTTTTCCAGTTTTTAATTATCCAATCCAGTGAAACCGTCTCAGTAATGGTTTTGTAGAATTAATTGAAAACCTTTTAAATAAAAGTTTGTGGAAAAACAGTAACTATCAGCTTTTCCTAACTTTTTATGTTTGTTTTAAATCGTTCATCTGTTTTTCTATTCAACAGCAATAGATAATTAAATGTCATGTAAAAACTCTTTTTAAGATAAAAAGCTCATTTAAACTTTGCTGATGCTGCAGCCCATTGAAAACGAAGGTTATCTATTTTGTTGCAGTATGTCAATAAATAATGTTTATTTAAATGTTTTTCTTTGTATAACTTTATTTGAAAAAAATCTATATACATTTATAAAATGATCTGTGTATCTCACTTGCAGGTAACTGAAACATCGAAGTTCGGTGTTATGTTCAAGCAGAAATGAAGAGAGATCAAGAATTTTTTTTCAGTAACATTTAACTGATAGATAGGAGTGTTGCGCTATTCGAAAAACACAGATATCTGGACATAGCTAGAGAGTTATAAAATAAGTCCCGGTGGCTTGATTCTCCATGCTACTGGAAAAACAAAATAAATCTTTCAGGTTATAGACTGTTATAAATAAAATCTTTTAAATTTTCGAACTACATATCCAAAAAAATCTAAGCCTTAAAATAATATGATCTAAACCAAGAGATCGCGGAATATTTGCAAATCTTCATTCCCCAATTTGTAATAAGATTGTTTTAAATGATTGTTTATGGCCAACATTCCTCACAGATTCGTACGTCCTTATTCTACTTGTTCTCTCCGTACTTTATTCTACTTGTGCTTTGCGTACATTATGGTGGTATTGTTCTTGAGCCATGTCCTTTGTTTCATCTGCTTCTGAGGTCAACAGAAATTACTGTTAAAGAAAGGGCAAAAAAGAATATGCAATGAAATGCAAGTGTTATCTGATTTGTGTTTGCGAAGGTGACTTTTAGACTTGCTCCTTGCTATTCTCAGATGTTCCTAACGGATCTTGGCTCTTTTCCTATCTTCCGTATCCGATAGTGAGCAGGCTGGTTAACGCTGTCGACATTTCGATTCTCATCTACACAAATAACATTTTACTCCAATAATATATTGATTAAAAAAAATACTCATAGGTAATAGAGAAACGTAGCCTTTTAGAGAGTGGGAGATCTCACAACTATGATACATTATGACCACAAACCCTAGCAGAGACGAAAACAAAAGACTTAACATACATTTTATAAAGAGAATGATACACCTAACATACATTTTATAAAGAGAATGATATACCTGTGTTGTTATTCTTTACCTGAGTATACTGGCTGTAAAAAGAAACAGCCATCAATTAATAAAGAACTAAGCATTGTTGGTAATAAAAGTCCTGATAAAACCGTAATTCCGTAATGGAGCAGCCTTAACTTTTGTATAAGATAAAGTGTACTCCAAAATGAACATAGAGATGACTTTAATGAGCTAAGCATGAGATATATCCACTCTTTCTGGGTCAACCAGATCTGATTTCTCTGCAACTGGGTGTTCTTCCGCTGTGTTCAGAGAAGCTGTTGGATAATCCTGGCTTGAATGAAAAATATTACAGTAGTGCCCATATACCTCCTCCTGTGACCAGTTATTAAGGCCCGGAGACTTGCAGCCTACAGGGCTTTGACTCTTTTTTCATGACTAGATTTTATTCCCAAATTAGAAGATTGTCTGGGCTTTTCAGATATTGCATAAAAATAGCTACAAATTTAAATCTACCAGATCTAAAATGTTACCCTTCTTATAGAAGGATTAAATGATAAGGCTAACTTTCAGGGATAGATATAGGGTATGATGTTGACACATGGACCAGTTAGGACTCGAACTTAGGACCTTTCATAGGTTGCTGGAGTGTTCTACCACAGAGATACTGGCCCCTCTTGGACCAGTCCATTGTCGGTCCGTGTGTGGCTTATTTCTAACACCAACACCCCCCCTTAAGCCACACCTCCCATGTGCTGGGGCTCCTAGCCTGACCCTGGCTCTGATACCATGTTGAGACATGGACCATCTAGGACTCGAACCTAGGACCTTCCATATGCTGCTGGAGTGCTCTACTACTGACCCCTCTTGAACCAGTCTATCGTTGGTCCAGATGTGACTTATTTCCAACACCAACTATATGATAAGACTACCTTTCAAGGATAGATCGGATGGTCGGATTGTTAGAAAACGTGGACAATGGCTGCAAAACCTTGATGATGATCACATATTCATGTCTACAGAATTCTAATAGTTCCTGTTTAGGTTTTCCGTGGCAGATCGGCCCAGCGTTTATCCTTCAGTTTTAAATGATTACTAGTGCCCAGAAGAGAACATCAAATTATAAGAAATTTTGAATCCCTGACAAAGGGTTGGGCACTTTTAGCCTCGAGAACCACATTCTTACCTCCCAGCTTGTTAAACTTAAAATTTAAATATATTTATTATTGATTATTTCAATAGTTATTAATTTATAATATTGGTGGTTGTCTTTAAAAATTATTTTTTAATGTTTATTTTATTAGTTTATAATATTGGTTCTATTTAATGCACATTAAATTAATTTATAATTTTGGTGGTTATATTTAAAAATATATTTTTTATGTTCGTTTTATTAATTTATAATTTTGGTGGTTGTATTTATTGATATTTTATTATTCATTTCAAAAAAGATATTTACCAATCAAAAGAAAAATGTGTCAAAATTTTGTTACTAGAAGTCTTAATTTAGAAGAATATGAACCTTTTGATTGATATTCTCTTCAAAGGCATGTGCAAACAACAATATAATATGAAACATCAAATCTTCTCAATTTTCAAGATCACTCTTCTATTATAAATCAGTTGAAATTATAATTCAACAATAGAAACAAATATTTTACATATAATAGAATAGTTTTATGATGTCTGAAAAAAAATTCTTCACTAAAATGAAAACTAAATACCCATATTATAATTTAATTCCCATATTTATAACATTTGAAATCTAAATTTATTTATATTTATAATTATAATTAATAAAATAACTTTCTTTTATCTAATTATTATAGAAATACATATTCTATATTATTTATATAAACAAATATTTTAGAGTATTAAATAATTATATACAACTGTTTTATAATAAGGAAGGCGATGGGCGGGAAAGGGAGCGTAGGAGGAAGCGGGCAGGGGAGGGCTTCCTCGGTAGATGATTTTAGTGTTGTTGATGAGGACGGCGATGGCAATGGGGGGAGACGATCCGTTTTGTTCGTTTCGATTGTGGAGACGGTGGCAGGGCACCTCTGGGCTGCTTTTGCTGATGGCGCACTTTGTGGAGGTGCGGCTGTGCTGTTTCTCACACTGACGGTTGTTGGCTTCCTCTTGGGTTCATGCTGGCCCGGTTTTGGGTGGGCGACTCTGTCCCTCTTCCGGTGGTTTTTGTGGGTGTCGTCTCCTGTTCGGGCTTTCCACTTGGGCTGTTTACAGGAACGCCTTTCTTGTTCTCGATTTTTTTCTTTCGGTGAGAGCTTTGCGGGGGCTTTGCTTCTGCGCCCTATTGGAGGGTGGTTTGAGGTTGGTGGCCTTTTCTAGTTTCTTTCTTTGTTTGATTTCTCATGGGTTGTTTGCTAAGCAGTCTATTGAGGTGGAGTTGGACTTGGTTGTTTTTCTCGTGAGTAGTTGTAGGAAAATTTTTGGGTTGGATTCTTGCTTTTAGCATTCTCTTTCATCTTTTATTGTTATGGTTCTTGGAGCCATGCTAAAATCTAGTGTTTCTGTTCAGTGAGCCGACTAAATCCCTATGGAGTGGATTTTAGTAATTTTGGGATATATATTGTAGCCCATGTTTCTTTGGTTCATAATAAGGTTAAGGGAGCCTATATAAAACTCTTTTTGTCTCTTGGTTTGGGTTATGTTCTTCCTTGTGTGCCTCATGCTTATCTTGGACCCCGTTTTCTTGTGGGTTATTCTGACCTTCTTCGTGGATCCGTGACTTGGTGCCATGACTTGGTGCTTTATGATTTACCGTTTGCACCATCTGGTTGTGGGAGCCCTATAAAACTCAGCCTGGGAAAACCTATGTATTTTTCTCTTTTCTGGGCCAGGCTGGATGCTGGCAATTTTTAAGGGTCTAGTTTGGCCAGTCTCTGTTTGGTTAAGGGTGCCTGGGAAAACCTGCTAGTTGGCGAGGGTGCCCCATAAACCCTTGTTCTCTATCTCTGAAATCTAGTTGTTTTTAGATCTGTTAATTTGACCAGCGTGATTTGTAGTGTTTGATCCTTGTTTTCTGGCTGGCGATTGATTTAGTGTTGGCTACTAGGTATGCTTGATCTTTCTGTCTGCAGCGTCCCATTAACATGGAGAATCAAATCACCTAGACTTATTTTATAACTCTCATCTATTTGCTATGGTGAGATTTGAAGAAAATAATAAGAAAGAGCACTTGAATTTTACTGAAATATTAATAAGAAAATTTTACATTAAAGTTGTACATAGAAAAATATTTAGATAAACAATTTTTTTTTTTTTGACATAATGCAACAAAATAAATGACCCTCCTTAATATTTATAAAAAATATTTACATTACAGTTGTACATAGAAAAATATTTAAATAAACAATATTTTTTTTTACATAATGCAACAAAATAAATGACCCTCATTATTTTCCATGCGCTACAGCATCAGCAAGGTTTAAAGAGCTTTTTATCTTTCAAAGAATATTTTACATGACACTTATTATCTGTTGCCGTCCAATAGAAAAAATGATGAACGCTTTTAAAAAACATAATTTTTTTTGGAAAAGCTGATAGTTACTGTTTAACAACACTTAAATTTTTCTTCTTCGATATCAAGAGTATCAATAAATTAAGATTTAGTTTTTAATAAATTAGTCGTTATGTTGGTTATTATTCTTGTTAGGTTAGTTTGTTTAGTCAAAGTTATCTTGTAACAGAAAAACTATAACTTTATAAATCAATGCATTAGATGTAATAAATTAGCACTAAGATTATAATAAATTTTTTATTTAAATATTGTTTGTAAGGTAAATATTTTATTCTTTTATTCTTTCATTTTTGTTGTTCAATACAATAGGATGATTCATAACTGGTTTTTCAAATCTGAAAAACATTCTTTGAAAAAGTTTTCCTAAAGATACCAATTCTATTTGTGTACCTTTAATTAAATATCAAATAAAATGATTAAAATGATGTCTGGTGTTTGTTTTATTTAGTTGATTTATAGATGCATGCTCTTAAAAAAATGTAGATCATGCAAGATCTTTCTAATCAATATGACTTCTCAACTTGTTGATGTGACAACAATATATAATACTTTATCTAATGAGAGAGGCACTATTGTCTAGTTTCTTACCATTCCAAGATACAATTCTATATCTAAGTGAGAAAACATAGTCAATTTTCACTTTTTCTTTAGCAAATAAATAACCCTAATCAATTTCTATGCAATCTACTAGTTTATATTTTATGTCAAGACAATTTAGCATACCATAATACTAATTTTTGTTGGAATTAAAATGAGGTCTATGTGGATCTTGCATGAACTAAGAGATTAGATCCATTGAATTTTATACAAAGTAGCATCTATCTTGGAACTTGCATATTTCATAGTCAATTTTTCAACAAGCGCTAAAGGAGTTGAAACTATCATGCATATATTTATTCTAAAATTATCTAATAAATCTATTATATAGTGAAATTTAGAAATAAATATCATTTTTTAGTGTTATTGCACTTCCACACTAATAAAAAAATGTATTGATCTTAGATATGTAATTTAAATTTTTTTTATTTTATTTTTTCTTTAATTTTTGGGTAGCAATACTTGAAAGGACTTGGAAATTAAGATTTTTTGAAAACACATAATTCAGTGATAACAAATGAGTAACACGGATCGAAGGGTAATAATGCAAGTAGTTTCTAGCAATGCAAAAATCTTGACAATTCAAGCGTACTACATGATATTCACAATAATACAATTGAATTCTCTCATAAGTATCAATTGAGGATTAATTGTCAATCATATGGGAAGCCTACCTTCAATTCTCTCCCAAGGTCATGAAGATTTGTTATCTTTATCTTTATAGGATACGTTGGGGTGTAATTTGATCTGAACTATATTAGATTTTGATGGCACCCACACAGCTGTAGATTCCAAAAATCACACAAATGATAACCAATCCGGGGCTATAGGTTCAAATACAAACATACATTTAAATGATTCAGAGTAGCAATCTCAAACACCAAGCATACACAACATAGGACGACAAAAATATATTGTTTTAGAGCAAGATCATATTACTTCAAATCAGAAATGTAGTTGTTTTTACAAATATTTCAATACACCCTTTGAGTTCGCTGTCAAAATCTGTATTGTTTTTCTCACCATGTGCTAATGTATTCACCCAAGTCTCTACCTAGATTTTTTCCACCGTTCTTGTTTTTTGAGGCTTTTCAGGCTACTCCCCTTGATTTGGCTATTGAGGCTTTTTAGGCTACTTCCCTTGATTTAGCTATCTCTCCTCCTTTTCCTCTGATACATTCTTCCCCTTTTTCTTTGTCTTTTTCCAAAACTGAAAAATTGTAATAACCCACTAAACTTAACCTAAATTTTTATTTTTTATTTTTTTTATATAAAAATATTGATTTCTTATTCTTACCTATTATTAATTGTTTTTGATTCAATGACATACTCAAGTACATCTATCCCATTACGGGATAGGCATCCATTCAACCTAGATGGGCATTTAACCATACAGGTTAAGCATGTAACCATACGGGTTAGGCATCTGTCCATACTAGATAGGAGGTTTCATCTTTCCAATCTGGGATAGGCATGTTATGCTCTGGCCAGAGACTTTAGAGTCATTGGGAGCATCTGGATCCTGAGCCACTCTCTAAAGACTACACTCCCATACTAGGAGTGCACCGAGGTCACTGTCCTTAGGAGTATAAAAATTTCTACATAAACAAGCTTGAGTTCCGCCTAGAAATTTGGCCTAAAGCCTTGGGAAGTCAAGCAAATCCTTATGAGATTCCTTCTGAGTATGCATTGAATTAATTTTAACCTTTCAATTAGTATTTGCACCATTTGATTAAAAGATCAAGGAGCTTCAAGAACCAACTACTCACCCATAACCAAATCCTAATCCCCATCTCCGAACACCTGAGCATAAGGGGAAACTTTGTCCCTAGACTGCCTACTTACCTCTTTCGGTACGAGATCAAGGCGTAAAGTATTTAGTTCTAGTTTCTAACTATGGTTTAATGTAAACTATTTGGTGGGTACGCAACCCTTTCTAGGGTTAATGTCCTAGATAGTTTCTCTGTGGTTGCTACCCACGATGGTAGCTCTATAGCAAAAAAGCTCAAGGTGGCTTTTTGCTTGTGGCCTAAGATAACTAGGTCCTATTTCCTATTAAATACGTCACCCTTAATCCGTTATCAACCATTGAAATCACCAAGATAAAATAAATTTCCAAAATCATAACACACAACCAACCCCTAATGGGGTTTTTTGAGGTTTAACTGAACGGAAGTAAATTCATTTTATATTTTATCTTTTTAAATTATCGATCCAAGAGGGATTACCCACCCCTTGGATTTAACTTTGAAATGACCCTTATTTATCCCCAGTGATTTAGAGGGATGATGCCACAGATGTTGTTGTTGTAGCTTTATTAGGTGTTAAGTGCAGTAGTTCAACTTGATGACATTATCTGTAAGCGTGACCTAGAGGCACCATAGATACCGAATGTTGCTAAGGTTTTTGGTTTCAACTCCTCTTGTTTAGTTTCCTAACTAGGAATTTTAACTTTGAATTCATGAATCTTAAGTAAAGCAATATACTAATACAACCATGAAAATGAAACTATAATATACAAGGAATTATTGCTTGAAATTTAAAGTAAGATATTTTTTTTTTGGGTAATTAAAAGTAACACAATCAAATCATAGGTATGCAAGCATCTTTTCCTACCATTTCACTATCTTAAATCACTTTAGACATGGTAAAATCATCTTTGTTCCCTTCTATCTGGCCTCCTCTCTTGGAAATAGCCTGCAAAAACATTTGGAGAACACTAACAACCCTATTCTCCATGAGGTACTTATTGTCCTTATCATGGAGCATGCTAAATCCATCAAAATTGTGCCCCCTCTTGTTGAAACCGGCCTACAGACTGATACCCTGGATGTTTCTAACTCGAAAATGGATCTGGAAGAAAGTGGGGCTCCTGTTGATGACATTGAATATGAACCTGTGGATGAAGGGGAGATGATGGTTACCCTTAGGACGTTCGGTAGTAAGAACCCTCCCTGATGAGCGACTAGCAAATACAAAACCACCAGCAATCTGATCTCCAACATTGAGACCATCTCCAAAAAGGAAAAGCTAGCATCTAAGGATCACAACCCAAAGATTATGGACCAGGGGATTAAGTTGGACATTCCTATCAATGTCCTGAAAGAAAAACAGGAGACCATGGCCAATGAAGAAAACAGGGGAAATCAAAGGGCTAGTAATCTGATGAATCTGGTCATGGAAGCTACTAGAAGCTAGGAAAGTTGTTGGAAGTGGGTTTAGTGAGAAATTGATAACCTCAAACTGGGGGTTAAAGAGATAATTGATATCTTCATTACCTCCCCTGGACCCCGCAAATTGAAGAAACTCATGATTATGACACAAAATCTCTCCTAGGACGTTGAGGTGATGAAAGGAAAGTACAAACAAAGGATTGATAAGGTGAAGCAATCCATGGCTGAGATTAAGAAAAATCTCAAGAACTTGGTTGACATAAGCAAAGAAGCCATGAACAACAGTATTGAGGGGCTCGAAAAGATTAACGCCATGGTTGCTGATTATAGATCCTACCGTAGCGAGTCGGTGAAAGATCTTGGTGGAGATGATATGCCTATTGGAGACAACAAAACCACTAGACCCAGTTCCAGAACCAGGAGCAGAAGCAACAACAAGGGTACCTCCAGATTCATTATGGAGGAGTTGGAGGAAACCAACAGGATTTCCATCCAAAAGAACAAGGATCTAGTGCTATCTCTTAACTGAGAGCTTTCTCTTTTGCTTTGTCTTGTCTGTCTATGTTTCCTTTATTTTCGTGTCTGCTTGGGGTTGCTCCCCCTATTTTGTTGTGTTTCATTTTTGATTGGTTGATGGCCAGTTGTTGTAAAACTTTTGGTTTTGGGTCCATTTAAAACTCGTTTATCTTTATCAAAAACACAATCAAATCATCTACTTTGGGATAGTATTTTCTTGAAAGAAAACTATGATAATAATTAAAATTTTAAAACTTGAATTGAATGTATGAAAGTACTATTCATTTAAAAAATATCATAGTTATAGAAGATAGCTTATAAAAATGTCCATTACACTTTAAGCATAAATCCTAATACCTCGAAGGTACTAAATTGCTTGAAAGAAAATTAAATGATTAAATAACAAGACTTTGGAAAAGAAATTAACATTTACTTATTGAAGGGAATAATTATTTAATAATAAGATTCAAATAACCACATTACTTTTAATTACTAAAGTTTGAACATAATATTAGAAGAGAGTCTAATTATTTTCTAATTAACCAATATAAGTAAAGCTCCTAAATAATTCTAATCAATCTTCTTCTAGTTTCCTTTGAACTAATGTCAAATCCTTCGCAAGAATATAAATAAATAACTAACTATTACTTCCACTTGAAGCAATGTTAACTCTACCCTTGGATATTTTCTACAAACAATAACCTTATAAATTTCAAATTCTTAGAAGGGAGCTAAGGTTTGCTCCTAGATTTTTCCTCAATTAAAATTATCATTTAATTTTCTAAGAGATTGTGGAATAGGTTTCTCAAAAACACTCATGTTAAGGTAAGAATCCAATAATAACAAATTCTAACTTAAGAATCCAATAATAACAAATTATAACTTATTTCATCTTCACAGCTAAGTAATATCACTGTTGGTGTAAATAAATATTCATTTTGGATATTATTACACTTTACTTAAGTTAAGTTAGGATAATACATCTCTTCATAGTTTGGATTTGAGACACTTAGGGAAGTGTGCACATAGGGATAGAGCTTGTAGGAGAAATTCCACCTTTTGTGGTCTTATTTTGCTGTTACACTCCACATTCGGTGGGTCATCCACCTCTTGTGGAATATTATATTATTTCTCCTACCTACCCCTAGTATTTCTTACCTACCCTTGTTTCTCATTGAGCCACATGTCATAATTGTGTACTCGTACATCCATATGGCCTTGCCTATATAAGTAGGCCTATATTCATTGTATTGGTTAATCCAGTTGATCATTTGCATATTGATGAGAATACAGTTTGTTCTTATCATTCTATTGTCTCTCTTTTTATGCTTTTCATTATGCCCTTGATCTTGGCAAAATCCTACATGGTATTAGAGCCATTGGGGCTTCATTGATTGGTTTTTGGAGACATCATGGAAGGCTTCTATTTTCAGATTTGGGGATCTTTATTTTTTGGGGGTGTCGTACAGTGATTTGGACATCACCGTTGAATCCGGGAGGTCGTTTCCATGAATTTTGACTATAAAGTCGACCTATTTTGACCCCCCTACCCCGCAGTACCCTGCAGGTTGCAGGTTACGTCGTTGTGTACCAGCGTTGTTGCCATACCTGTGCTGTCGAAGCTCCTACCGCCACCATGCAATTCCCACCGATTGCCTCACTCCCGCCACCGGCCCCCTCAGCCCCCGGCCCGCCGATAACTGTTGCCTCTGGCAATGCCTTCCTCCCACCGGCGGTCCACTAAACCGGTGGACTCGCGCCCGCCACGTGGCAAGCGGCCACTAGCCTGTGGTCAACAACCATATGCCCTGTCACAGCGCCACATCTACAGTCCATATGCCTAGTCAGCTGCCCAATCATCGCACCCAGTCAGCAGTCCGTACGGTACTGACGCCTAGTCAGCAGGGAGGTGAAGTTTGTGTGATGGTCATACGGCCATCAAATTTAAGCTAGTAAATTGCTGACTTCAGCGCTACATCAGCAGACTTTTGAAATTTTTTGACCCCCTCTTCATTGAGCTTTTCAGTTTTGCAGTCCAACTTTGAAAGGCCATATCTTGCTCATTTTTGCTCCTTTTTTGGTGCAATTTTTTTTGAAATGGGCTAAAATTTCATGATCTTCGCAGTGGTGTGGTTATTTTCTTATTTTGGTGCATAGGTTTTTCAAAATTTTTGGATTCTCTCAACTGTACCTATCTAATCCTCAATTCTGCAACTTCAAAGGCCTTGTTTGAGCTCATACGACCTCCTTTTCAGGTGCCATTTTTTTTGAAAGTGCATGTTTTTTAATCTACTTTCATAATCTATGATCAGATTTTAGAGATTTTGAGTGGAAATTGTACTTTCAGATATTGGTCTTATTTGGCCTATTAGGTACTTGTAATGTGCTTGGATCTTAGTTTAGATCTCTTGCATTATCAATTTGAGTCTCTTTTGGCCTTATTGAGGCAGTTGTAAAATTGTAATCAGAAGTCCACTTTGCCATTTTTTGCAAGTGGCCCATTGTATACGCACTAATTATAAAGTGCCAAATCATCACTTTTGGGGGGGGTGTCTTGTGTGATTGTGCCTCTCTTTGTGCTCTTTCATTCTTGTTACAATGAGTCCTCATAAATTTCCACCTTTAGCTCCACATAATTATGCATCATGGAAAATTAAAGTATGGAGTAAATTAATGGAAAAGGGTCTCACACATTACATAGATGGAACAATAGTAGCACCACCTAATCCTAAGGCTGATCCAAATTCTTAGTTAGAATGGCTCACAAAGAATTGCATGGCTCTTGGAACTTTGCGCAAGCATGTATCAGATGACCTCATTTTTCACATTGAGATGTGTACAACAATCAAGGAGGCTTGGGATATGTTTCAGAAATTGTATGGTCAAGTTGATGAAATCAGAGGTTACAAAATTGACAATGAGCTCACCAACTTGGATCCCAAGAGTTTTGATACAATCCAAGATAATGTCACCAAAGCAAATGAGTTAAGAGCAAAGCTTAAGGATTGTGGAATTGACAAAAAAGATGCTCAGTTGATATTCAACTTGTTGGACAAGCTTGCACCAGAATATGCAGCATTTGTGTCTAGCTTCCAAACTCATCGTTTGACAGTGGGGAGTTCCAATGTTATGCCTTCATTTGATGCTTTCACAAAAATGTTAATATTGGAACAATCTAAGTTGTTGAACATGGGACTTCTCAAGTCTTCAAAGCCCAAGGCTTTGGTGGCAAATCAAGGGAATCAAGGAAGTCAAGGCAAAGATTCCAACAAGAAGAAGCAATCCAGGTCTAAGCCACACTAGGAAAAAGGACAATCATCCTCTCCATCACAAGGCAATTTTTCATCCTCTTCCAAGAAGGGGACACCACCTAAGAAGGATAAACCAACTTTTTCATATTGCAAGAAGTATGGTCATGATGAGCATAGATGCCACGCAAAGCAAGTTGATGAGTTAACTAATCTTCTCAAGAAAAACAACATCAACTTGCCATCCACCTACACAAAGAAGGATTCATCTCCTTCCTCTTCCTCACATTCTAAGGGAAAAGGGCAAGTATTTGTGGCTACAATAGGTTCTTCACAACAATGGATACTTGACTCAGGTGCCTCATATCACATGGGTTCTACAAAGGAGTAGTTTTCTTCATTGGAGCCATCAAAGGTACCTCACATTTACATAGGTGATGATACACAAGTAGAGGTTGAAGGAAAAGGTTCAGTTGACATGGATGATGGAACACTTGAGAATTTTCTCTATGTTCCTAACTTGTCTACTAACCTTCTCTCTATCTACCAAATCAATCACTATGGGAATGGGAAAAAGGTTGAGTTTACACTAGATTCAGTTGTGGTAAAGGAACTTGATGATGATGCCTTGGTAGCAGTGGGACAAGTCAATGACAACTCAAGGCTTTATTCATTCTCCCACTTTGTGCCAAGTTCACCTTCTAGGACCTTGCTTACTCATTCAAATTTAGAAAGTAAGCTATGGCATGAGCGGTTTGGTCACCTCAACTACCTCTATTCAGGAGCTCAGCATTAAAGACATGGTCACAGGTCTACCTCGAATTAGTTTTTCAGAGGGTATATGTTCAGGTTGTTCCATGGGCAAGCATCCCAAAGAGAAGTTTGATAAGGGGAAAGATTGGAGAGCTTTGGAAGTTCTTCAACTTGTTCACAATGATGTAGCAGGTCTATTTCCAGCACCTTCATTTAGTAAGGCCCACTATGTCCTCACCTTCATTGATGACTACTCCCACTTCACTTGGGTCTACTTTCTTATTCATAAGAGCGAAGTATTTGACAAATTTCAGGACTTCAAGACTCGTGTGGAGAAGCAATCAGGGAAAGAGGTCAAGATTCTTTGCACAGATGATGGAAGGGAATATGTGAACAAACGACTTGAGGATTTTTGTACATTTGAGGGGATTGATCTTTAGCATTCTGTTGCATACACTCCACAATAGAATGGGGTTGCAGAATGCAAGAATAGAACTCTCAAAGAAATGGCTAGTTGTATGATACATGCACATTCTCTTGATCTTGCCTTTTGGGCAGAGGCTATTAGTTGTGCCACACACATCCAAAATCGGGTTCCTCACAAAGCTTTGCAAGGTATTACTCCTTTTGAAGCTTGTGCTGGTAGGAAACTGATTGTGAGACATTTCAGAGTCTTTGGGTGTCTAGCATGGGCTCGCATACCTCCACAAAAATGCAAGGCATTGGAATCTTAGAATTGGCCTTGCATATTTGCTGGATATCCTGAGGGTGTTAAGGCATATAGATTGATGGATCCTGAGACACATGAGGTGTTCATTGAGAGGAGTGTTCACTTTGAGAAAAGCTCTCCTAGCTTCGCCTCTCTACCTCCTCCACCTTCCTACATTATGGATAGTGATGTTAGTGATTCATATGATGAGACTCCTTCAACTCCGACTCGTAGGGTTACACCTCCACCGGGTCCACTTGCAGTTGAGGAGCCTCGTTCTCCACCTCCACCTAGACCTCGTTGAGCTCAAAGACACTGGAGTTCGCGGGTTCTCTTGTTGGGGATCCTTCAGATACCTAGAGAACTTGATCACAACATTAGGATCTACCACATGCATTCATTGCTACCACTTCCGATCCACAAACATTTAGGGAAGCATTAGGGGTTCCTGAGTGGGACCTAGCTATGGAGGAAGAGTATAGTTCCTTGATGAGGAACAACACATGGGATTTAGTCCATCTCCCTAAGGGGAGAAACATGGTTCGATGTAAGTGGATCTATCGGACCGAGTTTGCAGCAGATGGTAGTGTGGATAAGTATAAGGCTTGGCTTGTTGCAAAAGGTTTCTCTCAGGTTGCAGGTGTTGATTATACTGAGACCTTTGCACCCATAACCAAGATGAACTCCATTCATTTGACACTTGCTATTGCTGCAGCTCATGGTTGGGCTATACATCAGATGGATGTGAAGATTGCTTTTCTTCATGGTGATCTTGATTAGGAGATTTATATGGAGCAGCCACAGGGTTTCATCTAGGATACTTCCTTGGTTTGCAGACTAAGGAAATCTCTCTATGGCCTTAAGCAGGCCCCCAGGGCTTGGTATGCCAAGATGGATTCCTTTCTTCTCTTTGTAGGGTTCACCAAGTGTCATTCTGATCCAAATGTCTACATTTTGCAACAGGATGACTCTCACTTGATACTTGTACTCTATGTTGATGACTTGATCATTACAAGGAGTACCGCATCCATCATTAGCAGGGTCAAATCTGCTTTGCATGACAGATTTTCTATGACTGACTTGGGTCTTTTGCACTACTTTCTCGGGATAGAGATTTCACAGTCACCTTCCAGGATTACACTATTGCAGCCCAAGTATGCTCTTGATATACTTGCACGCTTTCATATGGCTGATTGTAAGCCTGCCTTGACTCCCTTTCTTTCAGGAGTCAAGCTTGAGGCTCAGTGTTCTTCTCCACCTATTGATGCCACTTTGTATCGTCAGCTTGTGGGTAGTCTCATCTACTTGACCCATACATGCCCTGATATTTCATTAGCAGTTGCCATGGTTTCCCGCTTCATGCAGGCACCACATGAGCTTCACATCACTATGGGATTCACTATGTAGTAGGCACAGGACTTCGCTTGGTTGGTTACACAGACTTTGATTGGGCTGGCAATCTTGATGATCGTAAGTTTACTTTTGGTTATAGTTTTCACCTTGGTTCGGGCCCCATTTGTTGGCAGAGCAAGAAGCAACATGCTATTGCTCTCTCTTTGACTAAGGCTGAGTATCGAGGTGCTGTTAATGTAGTGACTGAGACCATTTGGCTCCAGCAGATTCTCACAGAGTTTGGAGTCACCACTTCACGACCGACAGTTCTACATTGCGACAATCAGAGTGCTATTGCAATCTCGAAGAACCTGGTCCAGCACCAGTGGACCAAACACATCGAGATTCATATGCACTATATCCGAGAGCTCATTTAGGAGCAGGTCATTGATTTGCAGTATTGTCCTATAGTAAAGCAGGTTGCTGACATATTCACCAAACCTTTCACCGAGAGTAAGTTCCAGCAGTTGCGAGCTCTCTTGGGGGTGTGGGATGTGTCATTAGGGGGGGTTAGTTGAGTTCTCCTTCCTCTCTTATGTGGGGGACTTTTTCCTCTTTGAGGTTTTGTCCTTCTTCTTTGAGAGTCTTTTGTACTTTCATCTCTCTTTTGGGGGGGAGTTTTTTCCCACTGGGTTTTCTCCCTTTCTCTGTTTGTGAGAGATTGCATTGCATTGTTTTGCTTGCATTTGCATATTGTACATGGGTACCTATCATGGCCTAGTAGCCGGGACCCCTCTTGCATTGTTGACTTGAGTCTTCATTCCCCTAAGTTGCACTTAAGGGGGGGTTTTGGTGTAAATAAATATTCATTTTGGATATTATTATACTTTACTTAAGTTAACTTAGGATAATGCATCTCTTCGTAGTTTGGATTTGAGACACTTAGGGAAGTGTGCACATAGGGATAGAGCTTGTAGGAGAAATTCCACCTTTTGTGGTCTTATTTTGCTATTACACTCCACATTCGGTGGGTCATCCACCTCTTGTGGAATATTATATTATTTCTCCTACCTACCCCTAGTATTTCTTACCTGCCCTTTTTTCTCATTGAGCCACATGTCATAATTGTGTGCTCGTACATCCATATGGCCTTGCCTATATAAGCAGGCCTATATTCATTGTATTGGTTAATCCAGTTGATCATTTGCATATTGATGAGAATACAGTTTGTTCTTATCATTCTATTGTCTCTCTTTTTATGCTTTTCATTGTGCCCTTGATCTTGGCAAAATCCTACAATCACAAATTATAACATTCACAAAGGATGAGTACTAAATTTGGGATTTTGTAAGATAAGGTCAAGTTTAGTAATATCTTGTAAAATGATAACAATTTTGGTTCCAAGTGTTCTTCCAAATAGATTATACCATTCAGGTTGTATGAAGATTTAACTGTGAAATTCTCCTTTGAGTTTAAATGTTAATGTAAGTGTGATTACTTCTTTTTACTAGTCATGAGTGCTTCTAAAGCTTGTCTACTCTCAATAGCCTTGTATACTCTATACCTTGAAAACTAACTCTTGTAAAGATATGTTCAAATGTTTAACTTCTTGAATTGAGGAATTTTTTTACTAAATATTAATTTATTTTGCTTGAAATACATAAAAGGGGTAACCATGAGTCTAAACTCATTTACTTGGTAGGTAAATTATTTTGACCTTTAATAATTGCACTAATTTGAAATATACAAAGAGGTAGTTTGAAGTCCAAAAAAATAAAAAGCTTAAATATTTGATATGTATTAAATGTCCTGGGAAAATCTACTTACTACTAGGTACTATTTGAGACTAAATAGAGACACTTAAGAAAAAAGAAGCAATACTATAAAATAAGTGTATCATTGGTGAAATATCATTTTCCTTTTCTTTTGATTCCTTAAGTCAAAAAAAATTATTTAATAAGGAGGTTTAACTGTTATATCTATATCCTAAAAAAGATTAATTCAAGATTATCTAATTCCAGAAGTGCCAATTGACCCTTTTGCCTCATGCAATATTTATCCTTTCAAACCAAAGGGACTCTTTTCCCATCACTAAGGAGATAATAAATTCTTTCGTTTCTATAATTTTCCCTAAAGGATTAATCACCTCTTAAATTTTTCTTTAATAAACAAACTTTACTATACACTTAAATCTCTTCTTATAAGAGTAGGTTATATTTTAAATTTCAACTATAAATTAATTCTATTGACATAAATAAATTTTAATTACCAAATTCTAATGAATAAATTTTAACTAAATAAACCCCTTAGAATATATTAAAAAAAAATGTAAATCTTAATTGTATTTTACTTTTAATAAAGCCTTGCCCCCTTTTTATTAACAAGATATTATTTATAATCAATTAGTACCAATTTATAGTTAACTAAATATAATATATCAATTATATTAATAATTTATTAATAACTAAATTAAAAATAAAATAGTAAAAATAATTAATAAAACTTAATTAAAATTTCACTTTAATAATTTTGAATAGCAAAAAGATTGATTTCATGTCAACCATTTTTTTCTTTAAATGTGGTGGAGTGTGTTGGGGGGAGAGTTAGTGGAGCGGTGGTCCCATGGGCCCCTCACCCACCCCATACCCCGTGCGGACCCCCTCACCCACCCCATACTCCCTGCGGACCCCTGTTAACACCCCTATTCTTAAAAGGTTTATATGAGTATTTATATATATATAATGTATTTATGTATATATATTGATTTCATCCGAGTTTATAAAAAAATAAAATAAAAAGAGATAGACAAGAATTAAATAATAAAATAAATAAAAAAAAATAAAATTTATCATTGATGCATTCAGGGATTAATAATTTTTTTTTTTATTCTCAGAGAAGTGATATTATTAATAGATGAACAAGTATATGTTCACATACAAACAGTAAAACTAAATCACAAAGAGAGTAAAATTTATTCACGAAACAATAATAAATAAGAGAAGTAATATTTATACACAAGTGATCATATGCTCACAGAAATAAGTTTATTCAAGGAAATAATTAAAAAGAAAAAATAGTCCAAGGGGTTGATCTCCACAAGTTCAAGTCTGATGAGGGACACCTTTGTGTAGAATTCTAATTTGCAAAAAATGAGCTTTGTGATTCTATGATACTTAATACCAAAAAAGAAAAGATAAGTTTATTCATAGGGAGATAATTACATATAGAAAATAAGATTTTTACACAGCTCCTTTTATCTAGATTTTAAAATTCAAGAAAGAAAAAGAAAAGATCTGGATTTTCTTTCTTTTTCTTTAAAACAGATTAAATATATAAAAAGAAATCTTCATATGCATTTTTTTAAAAGAATTTTTATCAATGTATTATTTTTAATTTTTTAATTTTTAATTTTTAATTTTTATTTATTTTTAATGAGAATAGATTTTTTTTTATTAATCTTTCTAAACATTTAAGATGAACAATTTTTTTATATAAATGAAGATTCCAGAGAGATAAAAACTATATATTAAAAATACAAATTTTACACATGTAAATGAGAGAGTACAAGAGAGGAGAACTTGGATTGTCGAAGCTTGATGTTGAATCCTCTCCAATCTACCAGCTTTCCTTCTTAGATCCTTCCTTGTAACTTCATGAAAAATTATTCAACCAAACTTAAAAGAAACCTACTATACAAGTGAGTACCAAATTCTACTTCTACTAACAAGAATAAGAACTCTAGAAAATTTCTTTTCATCCCCAAACTATGAACTCCCTTTTTGAAATATTTGCATACATTATATAGAAAGGATGCAACAATTCCACTATCAAGATAATTAATTGAAAATGGAGGTTCCTTTTTCCAAAATTGGTTTCATACAAAATTGATTGATCACTTAGTGGAGGAGTTACATGCAAGAATATGGAATTTGAATTTTACCTCTAGAAGCTTCTATTTCCTCCTATGACATGTGCTCATTTAGAATTTGAGTAATTATACAATTTACCAATTAAGTGTGTGTGTGTGTGTGCCCATTACTTAATTCCTTTAAATAAAATTTCCACTTTATTCAATTTAAAAATTTCTAATCGTTAATAATCACAAAAATGATTAGAATAATAATAATAACAATAGTAGTAAGTTTTTATCAATTTAGAGAAAGAGGGTCATGACAAAAATTCCCAAAAATTCTGGAAACTTCCCCCAAAATCCCACCTGAGTGTTTCAACATCCACTAAAGCTCATCATAAATGTTGGGCATTTGATTTGTAGGTTTAAAATCACCCACCCAGGTTTGTTCCTTCCCATTTCTCAGAACTTTTTCTCATTTATGGGCTTGTACGGATGTGTTTGTAGCCTCCAAAATGTCCAAAAATAAAACAGATTTAAAAAGCAACTATATGTTTGGTTGCAGTTGAAGAGAAAGGTCAACAAATAATATAAAATAATGAAAAAAAAAGTCACTCGCTATGATGGCCCTGCATCAATTTGTCGGGGCACAAAATTTTGTGAGCCCCTACTTGCTGAGTAATAATCCTTTGGTATTCCAAGTTCAAAATTGGTTGATTCAAGGACAATGCTTTATCGAAGTTACTACCTTGTTGCTATAGGATGATCATCTGGTTGTTTTAGATTAGAAACCTTGTTACTACTAGGTGACTGAAATGACTCCAAATCCATTGAGTTTAACCATGTAGCACCCTCTATTGGTCTGTTTCTCTATTTCACCAAATATTCGCTTTATTCCTTGCCCCTAGTCTTCCTAACCACTCTTGAATCCAAAATACTTTCAACCTCCTCATGTTAACGCTCTAGTAGTTGTTCCATTCATTTCTTTGGTGATGTATCCCCTTTTTCTTTTTGTTGTGATGTATCTCCCTCATAGCAAGTGTATAGATTAGAAACATTAAAAATTGGAGAGATGTCCAAACCTGTAGGTAGCTCCAATTCATAAGCATTTGGTGAAAATTTCTTAACGATCTTACATGGTCCAATCTTCTTCCACTTGATCTTGTTGTCGGTGTGGCTAGGAAATATTTCTCTTCATAGATATGTCAACACCATGTCTCCCACATCAAAATTATTTACTCCTTTTTAAATGTGCCTTCTCTTTATATTGACGGCTACTCCAACTAATTTTTTGTCTACTTGCTGGTACAAATCTTGCATGTGTTTAGCGAATTATTCTCCTTCAACACTTCTCTTGTATCCTTCAAGGTTTTCTATATCCCTCAATTTTGAAATGCCCCTAGGGTTGTACCCGTAAATGATTTGGAATGCTGTTTTACATGTACTCTTATTCACTGAATCACATGTACTCTTATTCACTGAATCATTGTAAGAAAATTTAGCTTGTGGCAATATCAAGTCCCATTGCCTAGGCTTGCCACCAACTAACACCTTAGCAAATTTTCTAAGTTCCTATTAACAACTTCAGTTTGCCCATTTGTTTGGTGATGGTATGCTGAACTTAACTTCAAATCAATGCCTAATTTCTTCCATAGTGTGCTCCAAAAATGACCCACAAACTTAGTGTCACGATCTAAAACTATAATTTTTCGTAAGCCATGCAATCTTAAAACCTCCATAAAGAACAAATTTGTAATTTGTGTAGCATCATTGGTCTTCTTGGAAGCAATAAATTGAGCCATTTTAGAGAATCTATCAACAACCAAAAAGATATAATCCTTAGCTTGAGTTCATGGTAATCCAAGGACAAATTCCATGCTTACATCATTCCATGGTCTCTCAGGTATGGGTAATGGCTGATATAATCCTGTGTTCTGACTCCTCCCCTTGGCATATTGACAAACTTGACATCTTTGCACAATTTTTTAAAATTTTTTCCTTCATCTTTGGCCAATAATATCTTTCACTAAGTTGTGCTATCGTTTTATTAGCTCCAAAATGTCCAGCTAAACCCCCACAATGCTTTTCCTTTATTAAATTTTGCCTCATTAACCCTTGTGGTATACATAACTCTTGTCCTTTGAATAAAAGTCCATCTTTTATGAAGTGACCCATCCAAGATATCTTATCCATGCTAGTAGGATCCATAGAAGTTGTCCATGTATTCTTAAAATCTGAATAATCTTTGTATAACTCCTTCATAGCTTCAAATCTGACTACTTAAGTCCTTATTTTAGTTAAGAGTGCCACCCTTCTACTCAATGCATATGTTGCCTTATTGGAAATTCCACTTTGATGCTTGAGAACAAACATATACTCTTGTAGGAACTCGACCTACTTAATATGTCTCTAATTAAGCTTGGTTTGATTATTAATATATTGCAAAGCATGATGTGCTGTGTAAAGAATGAACTCCTTAGGAAGTAAATAGTGATGTCACTTCTTTAAGGCTTGCACAATGGCATAAAATTCTTGGTCATAAACATAATACCTCATCTTGGCATCATTGAGCTTCTCACAAAAATATGCAATAGGTCTACCCTCTTGACTAAGAACTGCTCCTATGGCTACCCCACTTGCATCGCAATCTACTTGGAACACTTTTGAAAAGTCTGGTAATGCTAATACTAGTTCCTTGGTGACCTTCTTCTTCAAGAGCTCAAAACAATTATCTACTGCTGATGTCCACTTAAATTCTTTTTTATCCCCCCTTATTGTTTTATTTATGGGTGCACATATCCCACTAAATTTTTGAATAAATCTTTTTATAGAAACTGACCAAACCATGAAAAATTCTAACATCATGCATGCTACTAGGTGTAGGCCATTCTATTATGGCATGTACCTTTAATGGATCCATTTGTAGGCCTGATAACATATCCCAAATAAACCAATTTCTCCTTCATAAAACTACACTTCTTCAAATTTATCAGTAGCTTCTCCTCTTTGAGTCTCTATAGGACCTTCCTAATATGCACTAAATGTTCTTCCTTGTTGCTTCTAAAAATCAGAATGTCATCAAGATAAACAATCACAAATTTTCCTAAATTTGGTTTTAGGACTTCATTCATCAACTACATAGAGGTAATCAGTGTATTTGGTAATCCAAATGGCATTACGAACCATTCATATAACCCTTCTTTGGTCTTAAACGTTTTCTTCCACTCATCACCTTCTCTTATCTTAATTTGGTGGTATCCACTTTCCAAATAAATTTTTGTAAAATATATAGCCTTCTTGAAACAGTCCATTAAATCATCCATTCTAGGCAAAGGAAAACTATACCTAATAGTTATTTTGTTGATGGCTCTCAAGTTGGTGCACATCCTCCACTCACCATCCTTCTTTGGTGTTAATACGACTGGAACTGCACATGGGCTAAGACTCTCATGAATTAATCCCCTCTCCAACAACTCTTGTACTTGGTTGTTAACTTCTTCATTTTTTATTGGTGTCAATCTGTATGCAGCCTTATTTGGTAAGCTTTCCCCAGGGATCAAATCAATATGATGACTTATGCTCATCATAGGTGGTAGTCCTTTTGGCAACTCTTTGGTCCCAATCTCTTTAAATTCATCCAATAGCTCCTTTACTTCCAAAGGCATGCCACTGTTGTCATTTGTTGTACCCGCCTGCAACACCTTTCAAATTATTGCAAGACAAAACTTATCATCTTTGATCTCCTTCAAAAATTATTTTCTTGTTACAAATAGTGTCCTTGGACAATCTTCCATCTCTTCCTCTTTAGTTACCAATCGCATAAGGGTGTGTTTCCTTCCATTTTTCTCTAGTATATAAGTTTTTTCTCTCCCATTATGGATTGCTTTCCTATCAAACTGCCATGGTCTCCCTAAGAGAAAATGGAATACATCCATTGTGGGATGCCCCTCCCTTGGTCAGACTTGATTTAACCTAGTTTGACTCTGGATGACCTTTGTTGCAGTTTATGTGGCTATCTCCAGTATATGCTTTATAGATTGATGATATACATGTTGATGTGATTATTTGATGTTAGCTATGTTCTGATAGTTAGATGATCATTGAGATGGATTTTATATGTGATGTTAGGAGTTAATTATTATGTTTATCGATGATTATTTGTTTGACCATACACTGTGTTTTATCTTTGATGTTCTTGGGTGAAAGGGAAAAGTGCCACACTGCTCTTTATGGGAAAGCTATGTTGCTTCCATTCCCTTTTCACAGTATGATATTATATGGTTATATATACATATTCGACAATTTCTTTATGTAGTTGCAGGTACCAAGCATCGACTCCACCTGAATCTTCAAGTTTGAGCATGCTCTCCAACCCAATGGTAAAGTGGAAACTGGAGATATCATTCAGACCCTAGAATTAACCTTCGTTTCTATGGAAGAGTTTCTTGTCAGGTATCCTTGTGGTCATAGTTATCTTTGTATTTGCCGGTCATGTCCTTGTGACTTCTTAGTTGTTGTTTCTCATCTTAGAGTTTGGTTAATGTTTAATTAAATATTTTGCAAAAAAAGATTAATTTTATAATCAAATAGTACTTGTATATTTTTGACTAATTATTTATTTAATAAAATGCAAATTGTGCAAGATTAAAATTAAATTAATTAAATTAAACTTTTAACTTGGTATATTATTGTGCTTAAAGAAATTAATTATATGGATAGATTATTGGCACTCATAAAATAATCTATCCTATTTTTTTTCAAATAATAATAATAACATAATTTTTAATGGGCACTTAATTATTTTATTTGCATGAAGGGATTTACAAAGAAATTTAATGAACTTAATTAATTGGGTATTCTTGCATGCATTTGGGGAGTTATCTTTTTGAGAATTTTTTTTTCATTTTTGCTTTTTGGGGAAAATGGACAGAGGCTCTTGCCATGAAGAAAATTGGGGGAAGCTCTGTGCATGAAATTTTTTTTTGTTCTTTGGGAAATAAGGGGATTTTGATTGAATTTTGCTAAGAAATCAGAGATGGGGGCTTGAATGATTTTATCATAGCTTCTAGAATTTTTTGTTTGTCTCTCTGGATTCTATAGTCGAGGAACTTCTGGAAGATTGTTACTTCTACTTCAGCACTTGATTTACCAGCCAACACTTTAGAGGTAGGGATTTTAGATCCACATCTTGCATGAAGTAATTTCTTTTGTTATGGAAGGGAATTTGTCAGTGGATTACTTTTGTAAAGAAATGCTTTTTCATAGATTGTTTGTTAATGGGGGATTTTTGGGTTATTGGAATTTTGATTGTGAATCTAATTTGAATGTATACTGTGAATTTTAGAAATTTGGAAGATGGGGTTGCATTGTTAAAATCTTTTAGTATCCTTGTCTAATTTCATTCTTCGAGATCTGGGAAAGGGATTATTCAATTACTATAATCTTCATTGGTAGATTTTGTGTGATATTGATTTTGTGTTTTCAATTAGATTATCTATTAATTGTGCTAATATTAATGTTAATGTTTTGATTGTTTAAATGTTTATTTTTTTATTTATAAATTTAAATTTATCAAATTATATCTGTCTTATGTGATGAAAACTCCTATATCTTGTTGGGTTGTTGTGATTATATATATATATATATATATATATATATATATATATATATATATATATATATATATATATATATATATATATATATATATTTAATCATATTTTTGTATTTAATTTGTTATTTATTTTATCTTTGTTTATGTCATGGGTTGACCCTTGGTTGAGGAGAGGCTCGATCTACCATTAGTAGGGAGCTTCAGCCCACAGGCCGTGGGGAAGCTCTACCCATGATTATAGGGGAGCCATATCCCACGGTGTGGTATGGCTCTTCCCACAATCATGGGGGAGTTACTACCCACAGGCGTGGGAATTCCTGCATGCCTCTCCTCATGTCATCGATGGTGGAATATTGTGTGTTGTGTGTATGGTAATTTGGTAGTGTTTTATATTTTTATGTATTATATATGTATTTTGCATATATATATATGTGTGTGTGTGTGTGTGTGTCCTTATAATTTCTTAAGGACTGGATAATTCTTCATTTAAATAGTTGTTGGTTAGATCATCTAAACAAAACTATTAGAGGAGATTTTGATTTCTTAATTGTTTGAATAATAAATTATTAGTGTTTTTCTTAATGATTAGGAGTTTAATGTGTCTTAATGATTTAGAGTTGAGCAAAAATGTTAAGGAGTAAAAAAAGATATAATGGTTCTTTTTATAACCCTATATTAACGAAGTTAATAATGTTTTAGTGTTTTTTGGTAAGGATAAATGGGTTTTACAAGGACTCGAAACCTAAAGTTTTACAACAGCCAATCAACAACCAATCTGGCAAGAAACAATCGAAACCAAATTATTAGTGCTCTCACTATCTATTATTAACTTGCAACATTTTCCACCCACTTTACATATTGTTTTGAACAAACTCTTTCTTTGGATAGGTTCATCTTCTCTTTTTGTTGGCTTCAATAGTGTCCTCTACATCATAAGTGCTTCTCCCCTCTTAGGTTCATCTGGTTGAATAATTGACCCCATGGATTGACTTTGTCCTTTGGCTACATATACATTTGCAACCTCTACTCTTTTTTATCTTCTGGTCTATGTTGAGGGAATTCATAAAATATATGACCTGGCTTCCCACATGTGAAATATGCGCCTTGGAAACCTCTATCTTTACGTCTTCCATATCCACCTCTACATCTCATTGGGTATGGTATTCATCTTGTTTCATCTCTCTCCTTTTGAATCTTTGAGGGGCTTCCATTCTTATCACTATAATACTTTTTCTATTATTGTCCCCTTCCTTTACTAAATCCACCTTTTCCTTTGGCTACCCCTTTCTTTCTTGCCAGTTTCTCCTCTGCCTTGAGTGCATATTGGTATACTTCTTCCATAGTTTATAGCCTCATCATGCTTAAATCATCTTGTTTATTTATCCTTAGTCCTTAAATAAATCTAGCAACCTTTTCATGGTCTAATTCATTATGCCCTAATCTTATAGAGATTTTATAAAACTCTTTAGTATAATCCTTCACACTCAACTCTCCCTGTCTTAAATTCTGCAATTTCTTGAGGAGATCAAGCTGATAATTACCCGGAAGAAACTTGGCCTTCATTATACTTCTTTCCCACTGAGTGATTTTATCTTTGTTATCCCTCCTTCTCTCAGCCTGCACCTCCTTCCACCAAATTGCAACATGTCATTTCAATTTGGTTTGGTCAATATTTACCCTCCTAGGATCCTCTACTTCATCAAAATCAAAATATTCCTCCATTTCTATTATCTAATCAATTAATTCATCTGGTTCTAAACTTCCTAAGAAGCTTGGAAAATCCATTTTTGTTCTCTTTCCAAGATTAGAGATAGCTCTTATTAGCCTTATTTCTCCAACATCCATATCTTCATTTACATTCTCACCTTCCTCTCCTGTGATTCCATTCCTTCATCTTCACTATCAGTATATTCATTTTCACTACCCCTTCTCATTCCACCTTCTAGTGCATCCATCCTTTCTTACACATGTCTAAGTGCATCCAATACTTATTCTATCATTTTTGTTGTTGCTACCTCTACCATTCTCGTACTTGGTGGCATCCTACTGCCCTAAATCTTCTCTTCTTACTATATGCACACACCCACAATTTTTACTCACAAGAGTTTTCTCTACACCCCAATACCAACTCAAATATCTCTTCCCAGAGTTGTATCCTCCTTTGATACCAGGCTGATGGCACCCACACAATTGTAGATGACAAAAGTCACACAAATGACAACAAATCGGGAGCTATAGGTTCAAGGTTGTAGGAAATAGGGCACAATATATACTACAGGAGCAAATAAATGTTAGGAAAATGGGTTCGATGATGCAGGAAAGGTTACCAAGATTAATTTTGTATTTCATAAAAAAATTAGCAAGACAATTGAGAACAAGGTTGCAAGAGTTTTCATCTCCCAAAACACTTCTAAAATACCCACATAGTCAAATACAAACATACATTTAAATGATTCAAAGTAGAAATATAAAACACCGAGCGTACACAACACAAGATGACAAAAATATGCTATTTTAGAGAAAGATTATACTAATTCAAATCAGAAATGTAGTTGTATTTACAAATATTTCAATACATCCCCTGAGTTCGCTGTCAAAATCTATATTCTTTTGCTCACCATGTGCTCATGTATTCACCCAAATCTTTGTCTATAATCCTAGTGATCTTCAAAATTTTCAACCATTCTTGTAAACGGAAGCTTTTTCAGGCTACTCACCTTGATTCATTTATCTCTCCTCCTTTTTCTCTTCTATGTTTTCCCTTTTTGCAGTTCAGAGTTGTCAAATGTTGTTGGATCTGCCCTTTTTGTTGGTTTTGATAGGTTTGAGGTTGTTGTTCCTGTGTCTAGGGAGGTTACTGGAGTGGTCCCTATGCCTGATGTTGTTTCTAGGGGTGTTTCTAACCCAAGTCCTTCTGTGCCTATTGGAGCTTCGTTGTTTGTAGGCTATCCCTCGGCTGCTGATTTTCCTACATTAAATTCATTGGAGTGGAAAGATGAGGCTACTAAAGTTGAAGATGGTTGGATAATGGTTAAAGATAAATGGTCTAAGAGGTCCTCACCTTCTTTTGACATGACCCTTCGATCCCACATGAAGAGTCCCAAAGGGAAATCCTAAGTGATGGGGTTGTCTTAACCCTTGAGGGCAGTTGTGCTCTATTTGTTGTGGGTTGCTTGTAGTTTCTTAGGCAACTTGTCTGTTTGGGGTTTCTGCCCTTTCTTTTTCTGGTAGGCCTACTGGTTTTCTATGTCTATTCTTTTTAGCAGCATTGTTTTGCTTCAGTTGGAAGCTTAGAGTTAGTTGTGTTGGTTTCTAGCTGTGGTTTTTCATTGTTAATATCTTTGCATAGCCTGCTTTATTGGGTTCTAGATCTCGATAAAATCTATTTGGTTTCGGGTCCCTTCAAAACTTAATTGTATGGGGTTTCTGGTCCCCTTAAAACCGATTTTCCCTTATTCAAAACATGTTGCTCTTGGTGACTAGTTGATACTTTTTATAGGTGATTAAGAAAATGTCTTTAAATACAACATCGATTTGTTTTTGGCAAAACCAAAAGCATGTATATATATTAATATAATAAAATATAATAATATAATAGATATAAAGACCTAAACCATGAATAAAAGAAAACTAACCCCAAACATAAAAAAATCAATGTAAAATATAGACCAAAAGAAGACCATTTTCAAAGCATTTATAGACCAAAACAAACTATGGGAGAGTGGCCAATAGTTGTATAGGGTCCAATAGTTTCCATAGCAATTGTGCTTATAATATCTAGTCTTGCCACATATTTATACTAAATATTGTAAATAAATAATCCACATGTAAATAAAAAAAATACTAAATGTTAGTCAAAATTGACCAAGTGAAATAAATAATTTTTTATTTCAAATAAAATATCATATCTATCCACTATAAGTGTGTCATTTATAAAAATGATTCTTGCTTAAATAAGTACTTTTATCATAGTAAAAAATATAATTCTTATGTGTACAACTATTGGGGTACCAATGTATATGCGTTAGAGTATTTGATATTAACAATTTGTCTTATCACAAACATAAAAGGTGAACACAATAAGTAACTTGTTATTTCTCATGAAATGTGAGGGATTTTCCAAAGGTTTTAATGTTGAACAATTGGTCCCTTTGTGTTCAATATAAATTGTATTTTATATAATAATATGTTGTTTTTATAACAACAAATATTGTTATGTGTTCAACTATTGGTCCTTTGGAATTGAATATTAATTATTAATAGGAATTTGGTCCATTTAAGTTGCATATAAGTTATATTTTCCATAAAAAATAAGATATTATATTATATTCTAGATTAAGTTTTGGTGAGTTGCATGATGAGTCATGCCTTCAAACCTTATTTGTAGAGAGTTAAGTGACCATTTTACATTTCTAAAAAAAATAGAGGTCTTACTATATTCCATGTGATGGCTACATGTTAACAAAGTTATCCCTCACAACTATTGGTCACTTTCCCCTAAAACCATAGCATAATCGACCAAAATTTCAATATCCCATGAACCTCACTCCTTCACGATGCCTTTAGTTTTCTTTGCAAGCATGTGGACATCCACAAAATCCATGACCAATAACCCTCTAAAATCTCTCTTGCACACCCAAATAACATCTAATATTGAAAATCAATAAAATGTATATTAAATCAGCTAAAAAACTATTGATATCATCAACAATAAGTATATTTAAATTTTTAGTTCTAGAAAAGAATGAGAATTTTATCATTATAACTACATATTTAGTTTTGATTTCTGCATCCAATGGGTTAGAGGCCTCTATGCAAGACCTTGTTAGTAGTACCTATTATACCTCTGACACCCCTATTGAAGCCCTAATGCATAGCAGACTGTGACATGAAACAATGGGATCAACATGGATCCCCTTACTCCTGGGTGCACCAATTTTGAGCAAGGCTTGGTAGAAACACCAGAGGGGTTCACTATGGTCAAATACAGGAAATCTAGAAGGAATATATCCCCCCAAAAAAGGAAAGATAGCACCTCTAGGAAGGAATCCCTTGGCCCTGAATAGATATCTGAGGCAAGGAAAAAGAGAGGTAGACCTTGTTCCTCCATTGCATTTAATGCTAGCAATATCACAAATAAAGAGGACTGGCCTAAATGCTTTGAGGGATTTAAATCCCAAATGGGACCCTCCCAATAAATTTAGTCATGCTGAAAATAATCTCTTGGAATATCAGGAGCCTTGAGGCCCCTTATAGGAAATATACCATTAAGAGATTCCTTGATGGACATAAGGACATGGATTGTCTCCTTCTTCAAGAGTTAAAGGTCATTGGCTTCACTTTGGAAATTGGTCTTAAATGTATTTGGAGGGAGGCTACATCCTTTTGCACCAACCACTCCAAGGGTAAAGGAGGTACAACCATACTACTTAGCCCTAAATAGGTTGATAAAGTGATTAACTAGGGACAATCCCCTAGTGCTAGGGCTATTTGGGTTTTTATTCAGTTGGATGACCAAAAGTTTAGAATCTATTCTATATATGCCTCTAATGAGTATAGGGAGAGCGGGGAGATCTAGAATTGGATAGCAGGCTTGGAGGACATCCCTTGGATTGTGGGGGGTGATTTCAATATGATTGAACATACAAATGATAAAAAAGGAGGCAACAAGTTTGAATGGAAAGGTATGGAAAGGCTATAGTGGGACAAAATGATTAATAAACTACATTTTTTTGACCCTATTGTTGGAAGGAAAGGCCATCTAAACACTGTGTGGTATACTTAGTGTAACTATCAGCAGATGAATAAGAGAATCTACTACAGACTAGACAAACTCTACTTCAACAAAAATATCTTTAACATTAGCAAAGGAATTAATGGGGATCAATACTCTATTTCCCCATACACACTATCTGACCATCATCCTATAATAATGGGTATTGATCTCTCCTCCTCTTGTCACCCTCCTTCTACAAGACCTATTTCCTTCTCTTTAAACACTAGACTCTTAGAGGATGAGGATCTATGTTATGCCTTGGCCTTTATCAGATTGTTTAACATGAAAGAGCAGCACCAAATTTCTAATATGTACAAATAGAATTTGAACAATAAAATTTGGACCGCCCTCTTCCAAATAGTAGGGAAAAAGAAAGCCAAGGATGTCGGGAGACTTGAGAGGCTACTTCAGGATGAGCTGTGTAATGCAGAAATGGATCTTTAGAACTCACCTAATGATGAAAGACTCACTAACACCTTGGTATCAATCAAGAACCATCTTAGGAAAATTCAGAATGAGAAGGTTAGAGGATTGAAAACTAGGGCAAAAATGAACTGGTTGGACTTGGGGGACAAGGGCTCAAAATTCTTCTTTCAAATGCTTAAGATCAAAGAGGAAAAAGAGAGTATTAATGTTGTTTAGTAAAACGACACCCACATTACTGACACAGAGGAGATCCTCAAGTGCTTCACTCAGTAGTACCAAAACTTATTTTCTGCAGTAGATGTAAATGATGTACATGGGACTGCTAGGATGCTCTTTAAGGAATTGATCCCATCTAAGCTTCATGAGGAGGACATTGAGTTTGTAGGTAGACCCATCTCAAAAGAGGAAATTGAAAAGGCCATCTCCTCAATGGGCAATGAAAGATCCCTTGGACGAGATCGATTGCCGGTAGAATTTTACAACAAGAATAGAAGATGGTGTAATGCCCCACCAGGAAACCCCGAAGAGATAAAGCTGAAACACTAGACTAGAGTGCAAATATTTTTTTTTTAAATTTTAAAACACAACATAAAGATACAATGAGTTATCAAAAGCTTAGATCACACAACAGAGTACTTAACTAAAACCTAAAGGGCTTCCCAATGTGATTACTTAAATACCACACTTAATTCAACTCACACTAATTAATCCAATTAAGTTGATTAACTTAATAACAAATTATTACTTTAAAAAAGGATATAATTCGTTCGGTAAATTAAAATTATAGATAACAAGATGAGTTCATCAATTATGGTTGAAAATATGGCTAACATGATGAAGTTCACCCATTAAAGTTAAAATATAGATAACATGATGAAGTTCATCCATTTACGTTAAAATATAGATAACATGATGAAGTTCATCCATTAGAGTTAAAATATAGATAACATGATGAGTTCATCCATCAAGGTTAAAAATATAGATAACATGTTGAGTTCATTCATTAAGGTTAATAATATAGATAACATGATGAGTTCATCCATTAAGGTTAAAAATATCTAGATAACATGATGAAGTGCATCCATTAAAGCTAAAATATAGATAACATAACAAAGTGCATCTAATTCATTACATACATTAATTTTATTATAAACTAACAAGTGCTTTCCAAGCGTACTTTAATTGCATTATCGACAAATGAATACATTTCATTATTCAAATCTACAATCTTTCATGATCCAAATTACATTTAATAAGATGACTATAGGTATGCATTTACAATTAACTTCATCTAATCCACATTATACATTCTAACATAATGTCACCCATACTTGCTAAATTAAAAAGGAAACAAAAGAACAGAAACACCACATAACACCGAAATGGTATCAGAGTTCACCCCTAGTGGGCTACATCTCCATGTTTGCTTAACTGCAAGACCCCTCTGATAAAATAATAGGGTGAAGAATACATAAGGTTCACATCATTTACATCCTGCCATCAAAGCATACATAAACCAAAAATACTTACGATCACATCAATCCAATAGATACATGAATGATCCCTGAATAGGAAAAGGATCAACTGAATATAATAAGAAGCAAATACAAAGATCAACTGGAGCATCCACAAAACTAATTCTTCGCAACCCATCATAAGCAACCCATGGTCTAACATGAATATCAGGTTCTCACAAGGGCATAAACAATGGGATGACTCCACAACAGTGTTGCTATCAACAACAACACACTAGCGAACAAAATCAAACGAACTCCTAAAACCCAGGTAAACACTAGGACAATCTTATGAATTTCAATACGGTAGGATTACCTACTCGACAAAACAAGGCTTTATACGAGGTGCACTGACTGACGGTTCTCTAACTAGAGACATGACCAGCTATGGTTAACCACATACCAACATTTTAGCACTCGCATAAAGGACATGACCGAATACAAAAATGTCACATGAAAACACTAAAAAATCAAGATCAAGGACATAAGCAGATACCCAAATCAGTCATATGACAGTGTCCAAAAAAACAAAATCATAGACTTGCCATTTCTTGAGCAAATGCGAATATAGAAAATTAAACATGCATAGGGATAGATTGAAAAAGACAATCTTCTTCCATATTGTTTTCACACTACAATCGATTCAGTTTCCTAATAGATCAAATTAGATTGCAGTTTGTCTATCTTGTCTAGGTACATGTCAGTCATGGTTTACTAACTCACTAAAGTTTGTTTCATCAGAAAATAATATAATCACTTCATCCTAAGTTTTCAACCAAAATCACATTGATATAAATATAATATACGTAGAACACTCAATGATATAAAATCAATTATTCATTAATCACACAAAAATATGATATTCATTTTCAAAAATAAAACATCATTTTCATTCTATCTTGACACAGTTTATCTAAACTTATTTCCTTTCGATGCCAAGATATACTTTCCAAGAAATAGAAATATACATTTTAAGGAAACTTAAACTAGATAACCATTTCCCAATGAAATAAAGTCCCCAAGCATATATTAAAACAATATACCAACTAAGGTTATTAATTTGTATATATATAGCTTTGTATATATACCTTAATTAATAAATCCAAAATTCAATCGTGATTAATGTATATAAAAAAAATATACATTAAGTAAAAAAAGGGCAATTAATATATGATTAATAATGCACATTAATTTATTAATCATTACAATTAATATATATAAAAGTTATACATTAATTAGTAATTATAAATTAATATATTATTAATGAAATATATTAATTAAAAATTAATATTAATAAAACATTTTTATTTTATTTTATTTAAAAAAAAACAAACTAAAATTTAATATATTATTTAAAAAAAAAAACTAACTTGCCACATAGTGGCCTCCACATCGTGGTTACCATGGGTTGTGGTTACCACAGTCGTGGTTTCCATGGATTGTGGTCTCCACAACTATGGAGAACCACGAACTGTGGTTTCCACAGTGTGGAACCATAGCCATGGCCTCCACGATGTGGAGCCACGGAATGTGGACTCTATGGTCAATGGTTTCCACAACATGGAACCACAACCCTAGGTTTCCACAGGGCCATGGGTAGAGAGAAAGCTCCCCATGCCCAAAGATCAAATTTAAATTTTTTTTTTTATATATTAGCTCCAAAAAAAAATATAAGCAAACCCCAAATTTGCAGTCTCAGACTAAGAATTCTCTGAGAAATTAATTTCATTTTCAAATCCTCAAACATGTATATGTATTTTTTTGATAATCTCAAACAAAACCCCCAAATAAAATAGACTCAGAAATTTTATGAGACAAAATAGAGAATGGATTCAGTCAATTTTAAACAAAACATTTTCATTTCCAGGCAACCCATTCAGGCAAAATTTTACCAGTATAACCCCTCTCAGGGGTAAAATTAGCAAATCTACTCAATCTAAAAGCATGAAATCCAACTAATTTAACAATCTCCAAACCAAATTGCAAGATTTATAAAGGAATTATGGATTTCTTCGAACTCCCATATACAGAGAATTTTAAATTTAACACATCATTTCTTTCCCAAAATGAAGAAATGGATTTACATCCATGAAACAAAAAAAAAGAGGGTTAACCAAAATGCCAACCTTGAATGCTATCCTAGAGGTGTTGAAGATGAGCTCCACCTGCAAAATACCCAAAATCCTTCCACAAAATGCCCCCAAAATTATTCCCCAAATTTTTCCATCCAAAAATATCTCCCAAAACCCATGAAGAAAATAGGTTAAAAACCATTTTTGACCAAGATTCATATTAGGGTAAAATTATTTTTACACCATTAAAATTTCATTTCTAATTAAAAATCAAAATGCTTCTCTCCTTCATTTAATTTTTTTAATTTTCTCAATTCTAACAAAAAGTAACATTTATATTTCAAAATGTTAATGATGGCATACCCAACTAACGGGAAACTGACGGATGACTGATGATGCTCACTTGAGAATGACTAGGGTAAAACAAGGGTTTTACGACCACCTAATCCAAACTCTAAGGACCAAAGAGGTACACTCAAACTTGCAAATCCAGGTGAGGACGAACGTCACACCTATGCGGTAGTGTACCTGCAATCTCCTACAACCATGAGTCACACAAGCATACATACATACATACATACATAGATAGATATATATATATATATATATATATATATATATATATATATATATATATATAATGAAAGTGTTAGCTCGAGATTAATAAATGAATCAGGAGAACAAATAAATTTACATAAGAATTGATGTGAAATCATATTAACAGGTACGCACAATAATCATAATATCTAACTACAACATTACATAATGGTAAATCAACCATCTAGGAATGCCACATAAAAAGTCAACCAAGGTCAAACCAATTTTACAAAGTTGACTAGGGCAAGGGCACTATAGATGGATTTTTGATGACCTACATAGCCTATATCTTGAAGCTATTAATAAAGGAACTCTGTGCAAAGAAATCAATCAAGATTCAAGGGGTGATCAAGCTCATCCCTAAAGAGGGGGACAAAACATTACTAAAGAACTGGAGGCTAACCATGATATTAAATGTCTCCTATAAGATCTTGGCCAAAGTGGTGGCTAATAGGCTGGTTAAAATCCTTCCAAAGATAATTAGTACTATGCAAACTAGATTTATTTTAAGGCAGATATATCCTAGAAAATTTTGATCATGTGTTGGGAATTGCTCGAGTGGGCTAAAGAGTCAAGGCAGAACAGGGCCATGCGGCTGATTGACTTTGAAAAGGCATATGATAGGATAGAGTGGACTTTCATAATTCAAATGTTGGTGAGTCTGGGGTTCTCGGAGCCATTCTATAGGATAGTTCAAACTCTACTCTGTGAAGCCAATGTTGTTGTCGATGTAAATAGAATCAAATCTGATAATATTGTTCTTTCTAGGTCAATAAGACAGGGTCACCCACTTGCCCTGACCTTATTTGTGTTGGCTACTAATGCTATGTACTACATACTTAAGGATCTCAACATGACCCCCAAGGTCAAAGGCATCTCTCTCCCTAATAAAGAGGAAATTATCAATGTTCAGTTCACGGATGATATAGCTATCCTACTTGTCTTGGAAGAGGAGAACCTATCCTCCTTGCTGCACAACATTGAAATCTTTTGCAAGGCTTCACGCAGAAAAATTGCTCTCCATAAATCAACCTTACTAGGATGGATTGACTCCCCTCCTAGCTGGCTGTCTAAATTTGACCTAGAATGGGGGGGCCTGAACCTAATCACTAGATATCTGGGTATCCCTTTCTCTGTCTTTCCGAATCAGAAAGAAATGTGGGAGTGGTTCAGGAATAAGGTAGATAAAATACTGAACAAATGGAACATAAACTTCCTCTCCCTGGCAAGTTGATTTTAGGTCTGTCAAAAAATCTTGTCCTCATATGACATCTATTTCTCCTCAGTCTAGCTATTTAGTAATTACCAGTTCAATTATCTTCAAAAACAAATCAGGAAATTCCTATGGTCAGATGGGAAGGGGAATAGGAAATAACATGTAGTAAAATGGGATTGGTGTATTAGATCTAAGTTGCAAGGGGGCATGGGCCTCAAAGACCTCAAAATTTAGGGCATTGTCTTGGCTGCCAAGTATATTTTCAAAGCCCTTGATGGCAATGAACCTTGAAAATTCTGATCAGACACAATATATAGTGCTCCCTCCCTAAAAAGGAAAATAAATGGAGGAGCTTGCCCATGTGGGACTTGATTGTTGGCAATTTTGAGATCTTTCCTGTGGGCTCAGAGGTCTTTAAGTCCCTATGGAGGGCTTGGAATCATGTCAAATGATTCATCAGTAACAGAGGCATTGTTGATAATAAGGGCGCTCTTAACTTAGACAGATCCATATGGTGGAATACTCCACACAATGGGAAGCATATGGCCTGTCTTCAAGGGTGCTCCACCTTGAAATGGCAGAACTTAGGACTTGGAACTTTTGAACACATCTTGGAAGATGGTTTTCTAATTTCTTGGGATGCTCTTAGTTCGACCTGCAACCTCCCCACCTCCCAAGACAAAACCTACAACATACTAAAAAATGTACTCAACCCCAACCTCTCCTCCTCATCTCCTCCTATGCTCTCCCCAATTTCTTTCCTCTGTTGGGTTGATGGCTCTCCCCTCCCTCTAATGAGAGGAAAACTTGTCTACTCCTCCCTTGCTAACTCCAAAGATATCCTAACTCACCTCAATAATCTTTGGAACCTCACTTGGGATTCTACAAAGTGGCATTCTGCTCTCTTGAGATTCTGGTCTGCCCCGTCTGAACCAAAAAAGAAATTCTTTTCCTGGAAAAATTTTCTCCACAATCTCCCTCTTAAAGACAACAATGTCAACCCCCTATTGTGTAAATTGTGTCGTCTCTGCTACTCAGTGCTACATATTTTTTTTGAATGTCATTTTGCCAAAGAGGTGTCGAAATTGTTTGGTTTTTCAATTGATACTAAATGGCTTACAATTGATGAGGTGGTACTTGGTTATATTAAATGTGGCAAGAAATGTTCTAATCTCTTTTGGTTTGTTCTCTCCCTGGAAATTCTATGGATCATTTGAAAGTCTAAGAATAATGATGTGTTTATTGGCAAGGGTAGATACCTCACTGAGTCTCTTACGAGACTCATTCTTTACTTTGTTGCTATGCAGGTCACAATGGTCCTCCGCCTCGATGAGGGAAAATTTGACAGGTGGTTGAACGATGGCTCAACATATGTCTTCATCAAAGAACTATTGCATGGCTTCACCTAGGACCGAATGGAACTGGACGGTTTGCCTACACACCCTTATAGAAACTAGTTCATCGAGGGGCATGTACAGGTATGGTGTGAGGGCGAATTGGGCTGGATTGCAGGACACCCCCTATTGGAAGATAATACTGATCCTGATTCCTCCCTCTTCTTTAGCTAGTTGATAAGCTTTTTCCTTTACGTTATAGTGCGTATATGCGACCTTCAAAACTGTAATTTTATAAATTTTGGGATATAACTGTAATATTCCTATGCATCATCTACACCTTGTATGTAATGGTCACATGATATGACCTGTGGGCTTTCCAACCATGATTTTAGTGTCACTATGAGTTCTATCTGTTAGACGGCTGTGTGTTTTCTACCCAAGAATCTTGAATTTTGTAAAGCTGCTATATGATAATACAAAAAAAAGTATTTTTTTATGGTGAAATTTTTTATTGACAATATTTGAAAATTTTCTTCTATTCTTGATTTAAAAATTCAATTTAACATTTAAAAAAAATATATAAATAAGTGGGTTCATATTATTTAAGTAAGATTCCTAGTGAAAATAGGATGATATGCTACAATAAATATCTTATTAATTATGTTATGATGCTCTCATAAATATCCTACAAATAAAACTCTAACATGTTCTTCTTGGTAACTGGTATATACTCTTTTTGTGTGAATGAGAAAATGTCTTATATATATATATATATAAACAATACAATAGATATAGAAACCAAAAGAAGACCATTTCTAGAACATTTATATACCAAAACAAACTAAACACATATCATAATCAACCAAAATTTCAACATTCTATGAGCCTCTATATAGAAACCAAAAGAAGACCATTTCTAGAACATTTATATTCCAAAACAAACTAAACCCAAACCATAATCAACCAAACTTTCAAAATCCAATGAGCCTCACTCCTTCATGATGCCTTTATTTTTCTTTCCAAGCATTTGGACATCCACAAAATCCATCACCACTAACTAATTAAAATCTTCATTGGCCTTTTGCACACTGTGATGGCATCTAATATTAAAAATCAATAAAATAAAATATAAATTAGCTAAAATAACTATTGATATCATCAATAATAAGTATATTTAAATTTTTAGTTCTAATAAAGAATGGTATTTTGTTCCTTTGGTCCTTCTTAATATCTTTGTACTTTTTGTATATTTGCTTATAATTAATATAATATGTATACACTTCAGATTTTGTCTTAAAAACATACAATATTTAAATCTAATTAAATTATAAGGTTTCAACTATAGCTCATCTTTAATTTTGATTTTTTCTAATGTATAAAAATAAATTTATTTCAATTTTTTAAGTAGGTGAAGAATCAATATCTGTTTTCAATTAATTTTAAAAGATATTTTTATTATCTTTTGAGATTCTTCCTTTTTTTCAATAATTAAATGCATTTCCAATTTTCAATCACTAAAGATATTTAACAATACATTTTATTAATTGATTTACATAGTAGTGAATTTGGTAGTTGTCTTTATATACACATAAAATCTAGATCTAGAACCCACTTTTTTAATTAGAGGACTTGACAGATAAGGAGCTGTACAAAATCAGAAAAAAAAAATATTGAAGATAAATCTTAGGAGGGGTGAACATAGCCCTCACCACAGTAGGGCCCTCTCCCTTATCAAATATTTCAAACCACCATAAGACCCTTTCCCTTAACAAGTATCTTTTTGAGATGAATAAATAAACGTGCACTAAATACAACAATCTAGATTACAAATTAATAAAAACATGTTTAAATACAACCAAAATTATAAATTAATAAACATATATTAAAAATATATTTAAATAGATTATCAATTAATAAAATATACGTTAAAGAAAATATTTTAATAGAACAACTAAAATTATACATTAAGAACTATTGACATAATCAACTATTGAAAGTATGTGATGATTATCGATTGCGATGGGAAAATCATCGCCTGGAATTCTTCGGTCACACTACGCTTACAAAGCTGCCAGGTAAGAATGTGGTTCTCGAGGCTAAATGTGCCTACCGCTTCGTCCTGGATTCAAAATTTCTTATAATTTGTTGGCCCAATAATATTTGCCGAAGTTGTTCTCTCCTTTAATACTGTTGTACCTATAATTTTTTTAAGATGAGGATGAATATTGGGGGATCTGCAATGGAAAAACTGTGTCTATATGAGTTGCTTGTCATTCATAAACTTAGTAGGCACTATTACAACTCTGTGTATATGGGTTAGATTCTGTAGACATGAATCTGTGATCATCATCCAGATTCTGCAACCATCCGATCTATCCCTGAAAAATAGCCTTATCATACCCTATATTTTCTTTAATCCTTCTTATAGGGACGGTGACATTTTTGATCTGGTAGATTTAGAGTTGTGGTTATTTTTATATAATCTCTGAAGAGCCCACAAAATCTTCTAAGCTGGGAATAAAATCTAGTCATGAGAAAAAAGTCAAAACCCTCTAGGTCTCCGGCCCTAAATACCTGGTCAGAGGAAGAGGTATATGGGCATTACTGTACTGTTTTGCATTCAACGGCTTCTCTGAACACAGCGGAAGAACACCCAGTTGCAGAGAAATCGGATGTGGCTAACCCAGAAAGAGTGGGATTGAACAATAGCAGGTTAAAGTACATTTCATGCTTACCTGATTCAAGTCATCTCTTTATGTTCATTTTTGTGTACACTTTACCTTATACGGAATTAGGGTTTTATCAGGACTTTAATTCCAAACAATGCTTAGTTCTGTATTAATCGATGGCCGTTTCATTTTACAGCCAGGATGCTCAGGGAAAGAATAACAACGCAGGTATATCAATCTCTTTCTAAAATGTCGGTTAGGTCTTTTGCTTTAGGGTTTGTGGTCATAATGCATCATAGTTGTGAGATGTCCCACTCTCTCAAGGCTCTGTGTCTTTATTGCCTATGATTACTGGTTGTAAAATTCCTCTCTTTTAGGTTACCTTGCTATTGGATTAAAATGTTATTTTTGTAGATGTGAATCCAAATGTGGGCAGTGTTAACCAGCCTGCTCACTATCGGATACGGAAGATAGGAAAAGAACCAAGATCCGTTAGGGACTATCTGAGAATAGCAAGGACCAAGTTTAAAACTGAACCTTCGCAAACACTAAGAAGGTAACCACTTGCACTTGATTGCATATTCTTTTTTGCCTTTTGTTTAACAGTAATTTCTGTTGATCTCAGAAGCGGAAGAAACAAAGGAGATGGCTCAAGCAGAACATCACAATAAAGTACGGAAAACACAAGTACAATAAGGGCATACGAATGTGTCAGGAATGTTGGCCGTAAAGACTCGTTTAAAACAACTTTATTCACAAACATTAAGCGATCTCTTGCTTTAGATCATAGATTTTGTTTGCTGAGCAATGATTTGATAGAATTTGCAAAAAGTTCGATTTGTAACAGACTAGAACCTGACAGATTTTTATTTTATTTTTTCATTAATATGGAGAATCAAGACACGGGGACTTGTTTTATAACTCTGTAGTCGTAAGTGTGATATGATTCCACAGTTAATTTTATTCCGATTAATGAGTATTTGTCTATGTTCATATTTTTGTTATGGTGAAATTTAGAGAAAATAATAAGAAACAGCACTTATATTTAAATAGCAGCTTGTAACAAAATAAATAACCCTCTTTGTGTTGAAGATTTTAGTACATTAAGAAATCTATGCCATTAAATTGGTGATGTGGTGGTGTTTATGCATGACAGAAATGGTGGTAGGTGGAGTGCATCAACTATCAAGGAACATTTAGAATTGTGTGAAAGGATGGAAGATTGAGGGATTTAATGAGATGGATTTGGAAATATCTGAAGACAAAAGACATTAATTATGGGTATGTGCAGGATCATGGTGTGCCAAAAGAGGCCCTTAAGTGGCAATAAAATTTCATTCCCGAGCCAAAATTTGAAATTTGAAATTTGTACAACAAAAATCGGATATCCGGCACAATCCAATATATAATCGAATATCCAATTTTAATAAGTAAATTCACTAACTAAATTTGCACATAATTAATCTATTGTTTATTAATATATTATTATATTAATTTATAAATAAATTAGTATATTATATTAGGGAGAGTGAGAGGGGGTTGTGAGAGAGAGAGAGAGAGAGAGAGAGAGAGAGAGAGAGGGGGGGGAAGGGAGAGAGACATATAGAGATTAGGGGAGAGGGAGAGAGAGAGAGAGGGAGAGAGAGAGAGATCAGGGGAGAGGGAAAGAGAGAGATTAGGGGAGAGAGAGAGGGGGTGGATATATATATATAGAGAGAGAGATAGAGAGATGGGGAGGGGGAAGGGAGAGAGAGATAGAGAGATTAGGGAAGAGGGAGATATATTATGGGTCCTATGGTGTCCTAAGTGGTCATATTGTGTCATACGACCCTTTAGAACACCATATAACCCCTCAAGACAACAAATTGTGTCGTTATGGGTCATATTGTATCCGAAGGAGTCGTATTATGTCATATGATCCCTTTAAGACACCATCTAACCTCTTAGAACATAATATAACCCTTTACAAATTTATATGGTGTCCTTATGGGTCATATGACCCCTTCTGACACAATATGGTGTCGTTCGGGGTCATATGGTGTTCCAATGGGTCATGGGACACCATATGAACCCTAAGGATAACATATGACCCCTTATGACACCATATTGGGTCATTATGGGTCTTATGGTGTTCTAAGGGGTCATATTGTGTCCTACGACCCTTTAGGATACAATATGACCCCTTAAGACACCAAATTGTGTAGTTATGGGTGATCTTGTTTCATATGACCCCATTAAGACACCATATGACCCCTTAGGACACAATATGACCGTTTACGACTCTATACGATGTCGTTATGGGTCATATGACACCTTATGACACCATATGATGTCCTAAGGGGTCATCGGACACCATATGACCCCTAAGGATAACATATGACCCCTTATGATACCATATGGTGTCATTTGGGTGTTGTTAGGGGTTATATGGTGTACTAAGGGGTCATGGGACACCATATGACCCCTAAGGACAACATACGACCCCTTATGACACCATATTGGGTCGTTATGGGTCCTATAGTGTTCGAAGGGGTCATATTGTGTCCTACGACCCCTTAGGACACCATATGACCCCTTACGATACCAAATTGTGTCATTCTAGGTCATATTGTGTCCTCAGGGGTCATGGCACAACATATGACCCCTAAAGATAACATACAAGCCCTTATGACACCATATTGGGTCGTTATGAGTTCTATGGTGTCTGAAGGGGTCATATAGTATCCTACGACCTCTTAGGACACCATATGACCCCTTAAAACACCAAATTGTGTTGTTATGGGTCATATTATGTTCTAAAGGGTTATATTGTGTCATATGACCACTTTTAAGACATCATATGCCCCGTAGGACACAATATGACCCTTTATAATACTATACGGTGTCGTTATGGTTCATATGACCCCTTACGACACCATATGGTAGGGTTAGGGGTCATATGGTGTCCTAAGGGGACATGGGACACAATATGACCCCTAAGGACAACATACGACCCTTTATGACACCATATTGGGTCGTTATAGGTCCTATGGTGTCCTAAGGGTTCCTATTATGTCTTAGGACCCCTTAGGATATCATATGACCCCTTAAGACATCAAATTCTATTGTTATGGGTCACATTGTGTCTTAAGGGGTCATGGGATCCCATATGACCCCTAAGGACAACATATGGCCCCTTACAACACCATATTGGGTCGTCATAGATCTTATGGTGTTCTATGGGGTCATATTATATCCTCCAAAGGGGTCATATTGTGTCATATGACCCCTTTAAGACATCATATGGCTCCTTAGGACACAATATGACCCTTTACGACTCTATAACAGTGTCATTATGTGTCATATGACCCCTTATGACACCATATGGTATCGTTAGGAGTCATATGGTGTTCTAAGGGGTCATGGGACACCATATGATCCCTAAGGACAACATATGACCCCTTCTGACACCATATTGGGTTGTTATGGGTCCTATGGTGTTCTAAGGGGTCATATTATGTCCTACGATGCTTTAGGACACCATATGACCCCTAAGGAGAACATAAGACCTGTTACGACACCATACTGGATCGTTATGAGTCCTATGGTATCCTAAGGGGTCATATTGTGTCCTATGACCCCTTAGGACACCATATGACACCTTAAGACACCAAATTATGTCATTATGGGTCATATTGTGTCCTAAGGGGTCATATTGTGTCATATGACCCCTTTAAGGCACCATATGACCCCTAATGACATAATATGACCCTTTACAACTCTAAATGGTGTCATTATGGGTCATATGACCCCTCATGACACCATATGGTGTCGTTACAGGTCATATAGTTTCCTAAGGGGTCATGGGACACTATATGACCCCTAAGGATGACATCTGACCCCTTATGAAACCAAATTGGATTGTTATGGGTCCTATGGTGTCCCAAGGGGTCATTTTATGTGCTACGACCTCTTCGAATACCATATGACCCTTTAAGACATGAAATTGTGTAGCTATGGGTCATATTGTTTCCTAAGGGGTCATATTGTGTCATATGACCCCTTTAAGACACCATATGACCCCTTAGGACATAATATGACCCTTTACCACTCTATACGGTATTTTTATGGGTCATATGACCCCTTATGACTCCATATAGTGTCATTAGGGGTCTTATGGTGTCCTAAGGAGTCATGGGACACCATATGACCCCTAAGGACAACATATGACCTCCTACGACACCATATTAGGTTGTTATTGGCTCTATGGTGTCCTAAGGGATCATATTATGTCCTAGGACCCCTTAGGGCACCATATGACACCTTAAGACACCAAATTATGTAATTATGGGTCATATTGTTTCCTTAGGGGTCATATTATCTCATATGACCCCTTTAAGACACCATATGACCCCTTAGGACACAATATGACTTGTAAGGACAATACACGGTGTCGTTATGGGTCATATGACCCTTGAGGACAACATACAACCCCTTATGACACTATATTGGGTTGTTATGAGTCATATGGTGTCCTAAGGGGTCATATTGTGTCCTACAACTCTTGAGAACACCATATGACTCCTTAAGACACCAAATTATGTCTTTATTAGTCATATTGCGTCCTAAGGGGTCATATCATGTCATATGACACTTTAAGATGTCATATGACCCCTTAGAACACAATATGACCATTTACGACTCTATAAGGTGTTGTTATGGGTCATATGACACCTTACGACACCATATTGGGTCGTTATGGGTCCTTTTGTGTCTCAAGGGGTCATATGGGTCGTTATGGATTTTTATGGGTCCTATGGTGTCCTAAGGGGTCATAGGAAATAATGTTACCCCTTAGGACACCATAGGACTCATAACGACCCAATATGGTGTCATAAAAGGGTTAAATGTTGTCCTTAGGGGTTATATGTTGTCCTTAGGGGTCATATTGCATCTTAAGGGGACATATGGTGTCATAAAGGGGTCAAATGTTGTCCTTAGGGGTTATATGTTGTCCTTAGGGGTCATATTGTGTCTTAAGGGGACACATGGTGTCTTAAAGGGGTCATATGACACAATATGACCCCTTAGGACATAATATAACCCATAACAACACAATTCGGTACCTCAAGGGGTTATATTGTGTCCTCAGGGGTCATGGGACACCATATGACTCCTAAGAACAACATATGACCCATTACAACACCATATTGGATTGTTATGGGTCCTACGGTGTCCTAAGGGGTCATATTATGTCCTATGACTCCTTAGGACACCGTATGACCCCTTAAGACACCAAATTATTTTTGTTGTGGGTCATATTATGTTTGAAGGGGTCATGGGACACCATATGACCCCTAAGGACAACATATGACCCATTAAGACACCATATTGGGTCCTTATTAGTTGTATGGTGTCCTAAGGGGTCATCTCATATCCTATGACCCCTTAGGACACCATATGACTCCTTAAGACACCCACATATGCCGTTATGGGTCATATTGAGTCCTAAGGGGCCATATTGTGTTATATGACCCCTTTAAGACACCATATGACCCCTTAGGACACAATATGACACTTTACGACTCTATATAGTGTCGTTATGGTTCATATGACCCCTTATGACACCATATGATATCATTAGGGATCATATGGTGTCCTAAGGGGTCATCAAACACCATATGACCTCTAAGGACAATATATGACCCCATATGACATCATATTGGGTTGTTATGCATCCTATGGTATCCCAAGGGGTCATATTGTGTCCTACGACCCCTTAGGACACCATATAATGCTTTAAGACACCAAATTATGTTGTTATGGGTCATATAGTGTCCTTGGGGGTCATGGGACACTATATGACCTCTAAGGACAACATATGACCCCTTACGACATGATATTAGGTCGTTATGGGTCCTATGGTGTCCTAAGGGGTCATACTATGTGCTATGACCCCTTAAGACACCATATGACCCCTTAAGACACCAAGTTGTGTCATTATGGGTCATATTGTGTCTTAAGGGGTCATATTGTGTCACATGACCCCTTTAAGACATCATATGACCCCTTAGGACACATTATGATGCTTTACAACTCTATACAATGTTGTTATGAGTCATATGATACCATATGGTATCATTAGGGGTCATATGGTGTCCTAAGGGGTCATGAGACACCATATGAGCCATAAAGAGAACATATGACTCCTTATAACGCCATATTGGGTCGTTATGGGTCCTATGGTGTTCTAAGGGGTCATAATATGTCCTAGGACCCCTCAGAACACCATACGACCCCTTAAGACACAAAAATATGTGATTATGGGTCATATGGTGTCCTAAGGGGTCATGGGACACCATATGACCCCTAAGGATAACATATAACCCCTTACTAAACACCATATTGGGTCATAATGGGTCCTATGGTGTCCTAAGGGGTCATATTGTGTCCTACGATCCCTCAGAACACCATATAACCCCTCAAGATACCAAATCGTGTCATTATGTGTTATATTATATCCAAAGGAGTTGTATTGTGTCATATGACCCCTTTAAGATACCATATGATCTCGTAGAACACAATATGACCCCTTACAAATTTATATGGTGTCGTTAGGGGTCATAAGGTGTCCTAAGGGTTCATGGGACACAATATCACCCTTAAGGATAACATATGACCCCTTATGACACCATATTGGGTCATTATGGGTCATATGGTGTCCTAAGGGTTCATATTGAGTCCTACGACCCCTTAGGATAGCATATGACCCTTTAAGACACCAAATTATTTCGTTATGGGTCATATTTTGTCCTAAGGGGTTATATTGTGTCATATGACCCCTTTAAGATAACATATGACCCTTTCGGACATAATATGATTGTTTACAACTATACGGTGTCGTTATGGGTCATATGGCTCCTTATGACACCATATAGTGTTGTTAGGGGTCATATGGTATCTTAAGGGGTCATGGGACACCATATTACCCCTAAGGACAACATATTACCCCTTACGATACCATATTGGGTTGTTATGGGTAATATGGTGTCCTAAGGGGTCATATTGCATCCTACGACCCCTTACGACACCATATGGCTGCTTAAGACACCAAATTGTGTCATATTATGTCCTAAGGGGTCATATTGTGTGTTATGACCCCTTTAAGACACCATATGACTCCTTAGAACACAATATGACTCCTGAGGACAATATATAGTGTCGTTATGGGTCATATGACCCCTTATGTTATTATATGGTGTCGTTATGGGTTATATGGTGTCCTAAGGGGTCATGAGACACCATATGACCCCTAAGAGAAACATAAAACCCCTTATGACACCATATTGGGTCGTTATGAGTCCTATTGTGTCTTAAGGGGTCATATTGTGTCCTACGACTCCTTAGGACACCATATGACCCCTTAAGACACCAAATTGTGTCATTATGGGTCATATTGTGTCCTAAGGGGTTATATCATGTCATATGACCTCTTCAAGACATCATATGACCCCCTAGGACACAATTTGATGCTTTACGACTCTATACGGTATCGTTTTGGTAATATGATCCCATATGACACCATATTGGGTTATTATGGATCCTATGGTGTCCTAAGGGGCCATATGGGTCATTATGGGTCATTATGGGTCCTATGGTGTCCTAAGGGGTCATATGGTGTCCTAAGGGGTCGTAAGACACAATGGGTCATTATGGGTCGTTATGGGTCCTATGGTAACCTAAGGGGTCATATGGTGTCCTACGCGGTCGTAGGATACAATATGACACCTTAGGACACCATAGGACCCATAACAACCCAATATGGTGTCATAAGGGGTTATATGTTGTTCTTAACGGTCATGTGTTGTCCTTATTGGTCATATTATGTCCTAAGGGGTCATATGGTGTCTTAAAGGGGTCATATGACACAATACGACCCCTTAGGACACACTATAAGCCATAACAACATAATTTGGTGTTTTAAGGGGTCATATTATGTTTGAAGGGGTCATGGGACACCATATGACCCCTAAGGACAACATATGACTCCTTATGACACCATATTGGGTCGTTATGAGTCCTATGGTGTCCTAAGGGGTCATATTGTATCCTATGACCTCTGAGGACACCATATGACCCCTTAAGACACCAGATTGTGTCGTTATGGGTCATATTGTGTCCTAAGGGGTCATATTGTGTTATATGACATCTTTAAGATACCATATGACCCCTTAAGACACAATATGACCCTTTAAGACTCTATACGGTGTCGTTATGGGTCATATGACCCCTTATTACACCATATGGTATCATTAGGAGTCATATGGTGTCCTAAGGGGTCATGGGACAACATATGACCCCTACAAACAACATATGGCACTACATTGTGTCGTTATGGGTCATATTATGTCCGAGGGGGTCATATTATGTCATATGACCCCTTTAAGATGCCATATGACCCCTTAAGACACAATATGACCCCTAAGGACAACATATGACCCCTAAGGACAACATATGACCCCTTACGACACCATATTTGGTTGTTATGGGCCCTATGGTGCCCTAAGGGGTAATATGGTCTCTCTCTCTCTCTCTCTCTCTCTCCTCTCCCCTAATCTCTTTGTCTACCCCCCCTCTCTCTCTCTCCCATAATCTCTCTCTCTAAAATATGAGTAATGAAATTAGATATTAGATTTTATTGGATATTCGATTTCTATCACTACCATTAATGTGGCAATAGTAAAAAAAAAGGTGGCAACAAGAAATGTTTGTGGGACCAAAAATTTATACATTAAAATCAGATATTCGATTTTTGTACATAAAAAAGAGCCTTGTGGGCTATATTGTAGATTCCAATGGCCCATATTCTTCACATTCTATTTTTTGTCAACAATTATGGGTTTCCAGATAGGTTGAGACAAATTTGTTCTTTTGAGAGATTCTTAAAGTCAAATCTTACATTGTCAATCATTTAGGAGCATGTTTGTGGAGGTAAATGGGGAGTAGTAGTCGTCGGAAGTCTAAATGCATAAGAAAACTTTGAAATGATCAAATTGAAGTGTATAGAGAAATAGATAGAGAAGGTCATAGGAGGAGAAGATGAGGTATGTTAAATATTGCTAATGTTACTTCAAGTGAAGAGGAAATTGAATTTGAAAATGTTGAACAAGTTATTGAAAATGAAAATGTAGATTTTGAAAGTGAAAATTTTGAATATGTTGAAAATGTTGAAAGTGATAATGAAAATTATCAACATGATGTTAGAATAGAAAATGAAAATTTGGGAGTTGACAATGAAGGTTTCCATAATTCTGGTGTAAATATGAATTTTTTTTATGATATAATTATCACAAAACCTTTATGCTTATGCAGGTCTTTTTTGATGATATACAACAATATCGCATTATGATTTTTGCATCAACATAGTGGGTTCTCTTGATATAATTTGAAGGGACATATTTTTATGGTATATAATCCCACCTTTTCATTTATTATCATGCATTTTAGTTGAAGTGATTATCATAAAGCCTTTATGTTCTTCCATGAATTTTATGTGTAGACTAACAATTTTTAAAAATACAGTTTCCTGCTAGATCATTCGTCATTGACTAGTTTACTCTTGGTGATGGTACATATTCCTTTATGCATTAATGAGATTAAATTTTGTGCATAAACACTAAGTCAAGTGAATGTATTTCTATTTAGAAATTACGATATCTACCATCTTCTTGAACCATGTAGAGAAATGCAGTGAGAAGGGCTTTAATCAACATGTGTCTTTCTTAAAAGTTATGCTTGTATACTTTGCAGAGAAACTAGTAAGTTTCATAATTATACAATCTTGTACATCTTAAAAATGTTTCAAATGATCTATTTAAAATTTGACACAATAATTTATATTAAGTGTTATAATTTGTTTCTTGTAGCACATTCATTCTGCATAAAAAGGTTGCTTATTTTGGTCTTCATTTATATGCAAGAATTGTTGTATGTAAGATTTTCTCTTAGGACATGAGGATGTCTGATGTAGATGAAGTGGGATGTTGTATTTGTATATGGATGTGAATTGATGTAACCTTGTTATGATGATATACAATGTCCATGAGCAAATTGGTTTAGTTATATTGATGATATACAATGTATCTATACATGAGTACATCGTTGTAGTAGTATTGATAATGAAAAAAAACATGTTTGCATATTCCTTCATGGATGTCACATGAAAATTTAATGGTTATTATGTGTATACAATACATGGAAATATTGATGATCATTATGTGTCTCCAGTGTAATGCTTGTTTATCTATACTTTTTCATTGAATGAGATTGATGATTTTTTTACCAACCAAAAAAATGGTGCCCTAATAATACCATAAGGAAAATTGAAAAAAAAAGATAGATTTTTGTAGAGACCCCTCACATGGACTCATAGGTTTAAATGGATTGTTCGCAGGTACCACAGATTCCAAGTTAGGGCCCATTAAAGTTTGACAATTTCTAGCACTTAGGGTACTCAAGGGACAACGCAGGTAGGGTATGACCCTGAGTGTTCGATCGAGTGGGGGAGGGGGGGGGGGGAGGGAAATAGGAGAATTCATAGGGTAATAATGCCTCACTAGATATGTTGGAGCTGACGGCTCATTATCAGGATGAGCAAAACAAGAAATTGGCCACGCGACAACATTCGATTGAATGAGTATGATGATTTTTTTGCCAATAGAAAAAAGGCTACCCTAATAAAACCATAGGGAAAATTGAAAAACCAAGATAGGATTTTCTAGGGACTCCTCTCGTGGCCCCACAGGTTCAAATGGATCACTCGCAGGTGCCAGGGATTTCAAGTTAGGGCCCATCAAATTTTGTCATTTTTTAGAAATTAAGGTGCTCAAGGGATGATGTTAGTAGGGTATGACCCCGAGAATTAGATCGAGTGGGGGGGGGGGGTATAGGAGCATGCATAAGGTAATAATGCCTAACTGGACATGTTGGAGCCAATGGTTCATTATCACGATGAGCAGAACAAGAAATTGACCACGCGACAACATTCGATTGGATTGAGACTGATGAGTTTTTGCCAACCAAAAAAATTTTGCCCTAATAAAATCATAGGGAAACATGAAGAATTGAGATATTATTTTTTAGGGACCCCTCTCATGCCCCCGTAGGTCCAAACGGATCATTTGGAGGTGCAACGAACTCCGAGTTAAGGCCCGTCAAAGTTTGATAATTTTTAGTAGGTAGGGTGCTCAAGGGACAACGCCGGTAGGGTATGAAATCAAGCGTTTGATAGAGTGGGTGGGGGGGGAAATAGGAGCATGCATAGGGTAATAATGCCTAAGTGGACATGTCAGAGCTGATAGTTTGTTAGCATGATGAGCAGAACGAGACATTGACCACGCGACAACATTCGATTGAAATAGATTGATGATTTTTTTGCCAACCAAAAAAAATGATGCCCTAATAAAACCGTAGGGAAAATTGAAAAATTGAGATAATATTATGTAGGGACCCCTCTTGTGGCCCTGTAGATTCAAATGGATCATTTGCAAGTGCCACGGATTTTGAGTTAGGACCCGTCAAAGTTTGACAATTTTTAGCACTTAGGGTGCTCAAGGGATGATGCTGGTAGGGTATGATCCTGAGCGTTCAACTGAGTAGGGGGGGGGGGGAGGAATAGGAGAATGCATAGGGTAATAATTCCTAACTAGACATGTCCGATCTGATGGTTCATTGTCACGATGAGCAAAACGAGAAATTGGCTACTCGATAACATTCGATTGAATGAGACTGATGATTTTTTTGCCAACCAAAGAAATGTTACCCTAATAAAACCGTAGGGAAAAATGAAAAACCGAGATAGGATTTTATAGGGACCCCTCTCTTTTCCTCATAGGTTCAAATGGATCACTTGCAAGTTCCACGGATTTTGAGTTAGGCCCCACCAAAGTTTGATAATTTTTAGCATTTAGGGTGGTCAAGGGATGATGCCAATAGTGTATGACCTCGAGCGTTCGACTGAGTGGGGGGAAAAATAGGAGCATTCATAGGGTAATGATGCCTAACTAAAGATGTTGGAGCTGACGGTTCGCTATCACAATGAGAAGAATGATAAATTGGCCATGCGACAACATTCGATTGAATGAGACTAACGATTTTTTTACCAACCGAAAAAATAGTGCCTTAATAAAATCGTAGGTAAAATTGAAAAACCGAGATAGGTACTTTTAGGGACCCCTCTCATGGCCCTATAGGTTCAAACAGATCATTCACAATTGAAATGGATTCCGAGTTAGGGCCCATCAAAGTTTGACTATTTTTAGCACTTAGGGTGCTCAAGGGACAACACCGATAGGGTATGGCCTCGAGTGTTCGATCGAGTGGGGGGGGGAATAGGAGCATGCATAGGGTAATAATGAATTTTATTGTATTATTTATTAAATTAATTTCATTGTTCATGAATTGTATTGTTCATTAAATTAATTGTATTGTTCATTATACAAACAACACTTACGATGAAATTAAACGAATTGTATTGTTCATTAAATAACCATTATTAACCATTTTTAGTTATTTTATTGAAGATTAAATATTTCCATGATAATGCCATGAACAGATGAGCAACAATTTATATGATCAAATATCAACTTTTTTATATATGAAAATGTCAAATGATTACAAGTGTATGTCCATACACAAATATGGCATAAATGCCAACTCAACCAAAATGGATGTCTATATACGTGAATGTATGTCCATATACAAAATATACATGCCAACTAGACATGTAAGCATCCCAAAACTATCTATAACATCCTAAGCTGCTGATGGATCATCAAAATCAATCCTCTTCAATGCATTGCTCGGCTCTGAAGGATTCTACACAAGAAAAAATAAACCACGATGAAGATTAGTTATATTATATAACTCACATTCGAAAAGTTAAAATAAAAATGAACTATAATTGAACTATTCTTGTTTACCTCATCTCCACATTTTATCTTTGGCTTTGTAGGACTCTTGATGTATGTCTTTAGTAGAGGAGATATATTTTCATACACAACCTATATATGTTCACAAACATGAAATTGATACAAGTTAGCATATAATTGTCATTGATAATAACAAATTATATCTACTAAACAAAAAATAAAATAAACACACATTTACTCGAGGCATCTCTTCTTGTTCTTTATCTTTAGTTATAGTGGTGTAGTCAATAAGGACGTGAAGCCAAGAATTCTCTATACATATACACAACAAGTATATAAAACTATCGATCTATGTCTAGATGTGTATAATCATTATAAATTATTTAGGCTATTCATTCAATCATATTTCCATTTAATTACCTTTCCCTTGTCTCCAACTGTACTACCAGATCCTAAATCACATAGCCCAGCACTCGTGCTCCTTATTCCCTACAAGAGTAAAATAAGATATACATGCAAGTTACTACATAATCTAATTAATACCAATATAAGTGATGAGAATGTATGTACAATAAAATACAAACGAATGTACAATAAAATACAAATGACTAGGTGCAATAATAAATGTATCATGAAGCTATCAAGGCCAAATGAAATGGCCATCAAGATGCCCTCCTAGATCTATGTCAAATCCTCCTCGATCATCAACTGTTAAATAGACCATGTAAATAAAAATTAGTACTTAATATTATCTAGATTATAAATATTCATTTAAAATATAGAATGAACTGTGAAAATACAAATCTTACCACTTCATCATCAATGTATGATGAAGGTGCCTCTAGCATGCGAGGACTCTCTAGGGTATCCTCCAGTCTGTGTCATAACATCTGGTGCATCATGCAGCTCATGCACCTCATAATCTGCACTGTGACGTAGGAGGATCAACAAGATGTCCAACTGGACCCAAGCATATGTGCCCACACATGACACAACTATGGGGCATGCAAATGTGTGGCACTGAGGAGGACGTGTTAGCACCATCGGATGCACTGCTACCATCAAAAGTAGGTTGAGCTACTGACCCAGCTTGAGAAACCAAAAGACTACTCAAAGAGTGAATAGACGATATGGTCCATGATTCTGCTTCACAAATGACATATGGATGCTACATTACAGGTGGGGGATCAATAGGAGGAGGGGGGACATATGGGCCCTAGACTACTCTGACTGACCTAGGTCTATTTTGGGGCATACCTAAACCCACACCCTAGAAAGGTTGGATGTCAAAGTAGTTCACATGTTTTCCTAAAACAAACTCAACATACAATTTTTTGATGAAGTAGAAGAGGACTTCAAGATTGTTGTTGAGTGGTTTGTCTAAAACCATCCACCAACAATGCCAATTTTTTTTCACAATATCACTTGTACACCATTTAATAGAAAGTTTTGTTTTTTGTGGGACTATGGGTAGAGTAGTGCGGGGACTCACAAACAGTGAGGCGATAGCGGCTTTGGATATCTCGAGATCCTTGATCTCCTTATAGGACAAGCCATCTGCATATTGTTCCCTCATAGAATCGCGCCACAAAAGAGAAACATTGTGCTCCTCAGTGATGGTTTCTATACTCTTTATGATCGACATGAGGGGATCAAATATTGGGTTTAGACAAGGGATCCTATGATAGATATATGCAATCCCCCTCAATTGGTTCAAATTTTGTGCAATTAAATCCTGAATGGAGGGGGGGTTTGGCAAAGGAGGGTTTTGTGCAGGAGGGTTTGGTTGTTGTAGTTGTCATTGATCAATGTTTTCATTGTTATCTCCCATTTTTAACCTAATTGAATGTAAACAATTGAATTTAGTTAACAATTTTGAACAATTTTGTATTTGATTTAAAAAAACCTAGTTTTTATGAAAAAAACCACATTTTCAATGAAAAAACAAATAAACATTAAAAAAAATAAAAATTTTTGAATGAAAATGATTGAAAAAAAAAAAAATCCTACCCTTTAATGTATTCTTTTAGCAAATTTGGGTCAAACAACCAAATATCGGGTCCAACCGGATATTGAATTATAAAAAATTGCGCAACCCATGTGTTAAAATAACTCGCGAGCTGTCACATCCATTTATATTATCTCAAAAAATTGGATATTCGATTATACTTCAATTATTTTAAATTAACATTATATTATATAATATAATAATATATTATATATTATATATTATATAATACATATTATATAATATTTAATATTATATTATATAATATATAATGTAATATAATAATATATTATAATAATATAATAATATATTATATAATAAATAATATATTATATAATATAATAATATAATATATAATATGATAATATATAATATATTATTATATTACAATATATATTATATAATTTTTTTTTAATTTAAAATTACCTATAAAAATCAGATTTAATCGGATATCCGATTTTCTTAGGTGTTTACCATGCCAAGGTGTACTAAAACCCAAGCCAAGAAAAAAGTCAACACAGATTTTTCGCATTTTTAGGCGAGTGGAGAAGGCTATTTTCCAGGCCAAGCAAAAAGTCAAGAAGCCTATTTTTTTCACATCGTCACTTTTTCGCCCCCCATGATCCTGCACTAACCCTTAACCTATCTTGTAGAGATATGATGTTTATTTAAAAGGACTTGGGAAAGATCTTTAATTATAAGGAGTAGATTTGGGCAATAAGTCTGCATAGTGAAGTTAATCTACAATGGACACAATAATTTTATTAGAAACAACAAAAACAATAGATGCCATTTCTTGGTGAGGTGACTAATAAGAGGTTATTTTCCATTATATCCTTTGGTCATCCTTTGATTTTGCATGCTAATAAGTCTATTATGGGCTAGGAGTTTATTATGTCTTATCATAAATATAGGTGAACATGGACATTACTCTAATATTCCTGACAATTTGGCATTATACATGGGCACCCAAAGTCAAGAGCAAAAAATTAGTGCCAAATGATCTTCAAATATGTTTTTTTGGGGGAGATTGATGCAACCCTTTATAATGTGGATGACAATCTTATGGTCCATTTTTTTGCAGATTTATTACCTATCTCAAGGAAGGGGTGGCAAGGTAAGAAAATTCACAGTGGTGGAGTTGATGAAACTAGAGATTTTGTAGGTTAGGTGGGGAGATGTAGATAAGAGCCTCAAGTTTTTGTAACATGTGTTGGGTATATGATGGAAGTCCCTAAGAATGGATGTATGAAAGAATATGTGATAGACAAAGGTTTGCTAAAAGTTGAGTAGGTTGAGATTCAGGTGGAGGAATAAAATCTAGTGCTACTAGTGTAGGGAGAAGAGTGGCATGAGAATGGCATACGAGATGTCGAAGAGGTGGCCAATAGCCCAACTCATGCAATGCGTGGCATGGATTATCTAGAGATGGTGAAGGCTATAGCGGTCTGGAAAATCCAAAGGGAGGACAAAGATTAAATAAAGGTCACATGTTCAATGGTTCTATTTTCTCTTGCTCCTTTTAGTCTACAATTGTTGATAACATATCTTCTAGTTTGTGTGGGGCTACCTTTGTAGTTGAGTGTATATCAAACTTGATTTTTGGAGGGTTTGGTTTTTTGTTCCTATTGGTGGTGTGGATAACAACTTCTTCCACCTCCTTCTTTGTGTTATGTTGATGTCAATCTTTGCTATTATTGTTTTGGGTGCTGCCCTTAGTGACTATTTAATTATTGAAAAAACAAATTCTTGCAACAAAATGAAAATGTATCTTTTGCACAACCTCCCACTCAAATTTAGATTAGTTCAAAAATCCCTACAACAAGATCGAAAAGTATTTTTTTAACGTCAAAATTTTTATTGACTATATTTGAAAATTTTCTTCTATTGTTGATTTAAAAATTCAATTTAACATTTTTCAAAAATATATGAATAAGTGGGTTCATATTATTTTAAGGAAGATTCCTAGTGAAAATAGGATGATATTATATCTTTCTTGACAAAACAATATATATATATATATATATATATATATATATATATATATATATATATATATATATATAAACCAAAAGAAGACCATTTATACTAAAACAAACTAAATCCATACCATAATCAACCAAAATTTCAACATCCCATGAGCCTCACTCCTTCACAATGCCTTTACTTTTCTTTCCAAGTATTTGGACATCCACAAAATCCATCACCACTAACTAATTAAAATCTTCATTGGCCTTTTGCACACCTTGATGGCATCTAATATTCAAAATCAAAAAAATAAATTATAAATTAGCTAAAATAGCTATTGATATCATCAACAATAAGTATATTTAAATTATTAGTTCTAATAAAGAATGGTATTTTGTTCTTTTGGTCCTTCTTAATATCTATGTACTTTTTGTATATTTGGTTATAATTAATATAATATGTACACACTTCAGATTTTGTCTTAAAAAAATACAATATTTAAATCCAATTAAATTATAAGGTTTCAACTATAGCTCATCTTTAATTTTGATTTCTTCATGATGTATAAAAATAAATTTATTTCAATTTTTTAAGTAGGTGAAGAATCAATATCCATTTTCAATTAATTTTTAAATATCTTTTTATTATCTTTTGAGATTCTTATATTTTTCAATAATTAAATGCATTTCAAATTTCCAATCAGTAAAGATATTTAATAATACAATTAATTGATTTACATAATAGTGAATTGACATAAAAGTGAATTGAATTGTATACTTGTTTCTGTAAGAGTTGCTTGTCATTCATATAGGGTTAGATTCTGTAGACATGAATCTGTGATCATCCGATCTATCCCTGAAAAATAGCCTTATCATACCCTATGTTCTTTTTAATCCTTCTAATAAGGACGGTGACATTTTTGATCTGGTAGATTTAGAGTTATGGCTATTTTTATATAATCTCTGAAGAGCCGACAAAATCTTTTAAGCTGGGAATAAAATCTAGTCATTAGAAAAAAGTCAAAACCATCTAGGACTCCGGGCCTTTGAAAAAAAATCGATTTGTAACAGACTAGAACCTGACAGATTTTTATTTTATTTTTTCATTAATATGGAGAATCAAGTCACGGGGACTTGTTTTATAACTCTGTAGTCGTAAGTGTGATACGATTCCACAGTTCATTTTATTCCGATTAATGAGTATTTGTTTATGTTCATATTTTTGTTATGGTGAAATTTGGAGAAAATAATAAGAAACGGCACTTATATTTTTCTGTTGCATACAGAAAAATATTTAAATAGCAGTATTTATTGACAGATTGTAACAAAATCAATAACCCTCTTTGTGTTGAAGATTTTAGTATATTAACAAATCTATGCCATTAAATATGGACAAGAAGAATGGTGATGTGGTGGTCTTTATGCATGACAGAAAATGGTGGTAGGTGGAGTGCATCAACTTTCAAGGAACATTTAGAATTGTGTGAAAGGATGGAAGATTGAGGGATTTAATGATGAGGGATTTGGAAATATCTGAACATAAAAGACATTAATTACAGGTATGTATAGGATCATGGTGTGCCCAAAGAGGCCCTTAAGTGGCAATCAAATTTTAGAGTAAGTTATTATTTGTGAACATTATTTTTAAAATATGTAAAAAGATAATCTATAGAAAATTGAATGTAGTTTTTAAGCTACTAGTTGTTTTTTGAAAGATAAAAAATCCTATTTCATAAAAATCCTATTTTTTTATAAAGTAAATAATTATTTATAAATTTTTTACTATAGTTTTTCAGAAATTTAGAAACTCATACGTCTGACCACCTTAATTTAGTCAAAACCTTATGAATTTTTTATTTTTTAATTTTTTTTCCTATAGTAGACGAAGAATAGGATGTGATGCATGTTTCGGATTCAAAAAATGTTATATCGTTTGAAAGTTATGAGTGTTTCTCAATCAGTCTATCAATTAGGACTTTTGTCAGAATTCACTTAGAAAATAAATAATAATTATTTATTAAAGTCAAAATAAGACAAGCCTTATATTGTTGGAAAGTTGTGAACGTCCTTAAAAAACCCTTTTCGTTTTATCAAATTTGGCTATAAAAACAGTCATCAACCACCAGTGTAAAGTCTAGAAAATCAACGAATACTGACAAACAAATCTTTTTGGTTGATTTTCCAGGCTTGTCAATTCCAAGCAAAATCCCAAAGAATTCCAGAGCCAAAATTTCAAATTTGAAATTTGTACAACAAAAATTGGATATCCGGTACAATCCGATATATAATCGGATATCCAATTTTACTAAGTAAATTAACTAACTAAATTTGCACATAATTAATCTATTATTTATTAATATATTAATATATTAATTTATAAATAAATTAGTATATGATATTAGGGAGAGGGAGAGGGGGGAGTGGGGGGAGAGAGAGGGAGAGGTGGGAGTGGGGGGAGAGAGAGAGAGAGAGAGAGAGAGAGAGAGAGAGATGGGGAGGGGTAAGGGAGAGAGAGATAGAAAGATTAGGGGAGAGGGAGAGAGAGAGAGAGATTAGGGGAGAGGGACAGAAAGAGATTAAGGGGAGAGAGAGAGGGTGGATATATATATAAATAGAGACAGAGACAGAGACAGAGACAGAGACAGAGATGGTGAGGGGGAAGGGAGAGAGAGATGGGGAGGGGGAAGGGAGAGAGAGATAGAGAGTTTAGGGAAGAGAGACAGATATTATGGTGTCCTAAGGGGTCATACTGTGTCCTACAAACCCTTAGAACACCATATAACCCCTCAAGACAACAAATTGTGTCATTATAGGTCATATTGTATCCGAAGGAGTCGTATTGTGTCATATGACGACTTTAAGACACCATATGACCCCTTAGAACACAAGATGACCCTATACAAATTTATATGGTGTTGTTATGGGTCATGTGACCCCTTATGACATAATATGGTATTGTTAGGGGTCATATGGTGTCCTAAAGGGTCATGGGACACCATATGACCCCTAAGGATAACATATGACCCTTTATGACACCATATTGGGTCATTATGGGTCCTATGGTGCCCTAAAGGGTCATATTATGTCCTACAGCCCCTTAGTACACCATATGACCCCTTAAGACACCAAATTATGTCATTATGGGTCATATTACACCATATGACCCCTTAAGACACCAAATTATGTTGTTATGGGTCATATTATTTCATTTGACCCCTTTAAGACACCATATGACCCCTTAGGACATAATATGACTGTTTACGACTCTATACAATGTCATTATGGGTCATATGACCCATTATGACACCATATGCTATCGCTAAAGCTCAAATGGTGTCCTAAGGGGTCATGGGACACCATATGACCCCTTATGACACCATATAATGTCATTTTGGTATCGTGACAGGTCATATGGTGTCCTAAGGGGTCATGGGACACCATATGATTCCTAAGGACAACATACAACCCCTTCTGACACCATATTGGGTCATTATGGGTCTTATAGTATCTTAAGGGGTCATATTGTGTCCTACGACCCCTTAGGACACCATATGACCCCTTACGAAACCAAATTGTGTCATTATGGGTCATATTGTGTCCTAAGGGGTAATGGGACACCATATGACCCCTAAGGACAATATATGAGCCCTTATGACACTATATTGGGTCATTGTGAGTTCTATGGTGTCCTAAGGGGTCATATTGTGTCCTATGACCTCTTAGGACACCATATGACTCCTTAAGACACCAAATTGTGTTTTTATTGGTCATATTATAATATAAGGGATTATATTGTGTCATATGACCACTTTTAGGACATCATATGCCCCTTAGGGCACAATATGACCCTTTACGACACTATACGGTGTCGTTATGGGTCATTTGACCCCTTACGACACCATATGGTATCGTTAGGGGTCATATGGTGTCGTAAGGGGACATGGGACACCATATGACCCCTAAGGACAATATATGACCCCTTATGACACCATATTGGGCCGTTATAGGTCCTATAGTGTCCTAAGGGGTCCTATTATGTCCTAGGACCCCTTAGGATATCATATGACCCCTTAAGACACCAAATTAGGATGTCATGGGTCATATTATGTCCTAAGGGGTCATGGGACACCATATGACCCTTAAGGACAACATCTGACCCCTTATGACACCATATTGGGTTGTTATGGGTCCTATGGTGTCCTAAGGGGTCATAGGACACAATATAACCCTTTAGGACACCATAAGACCCATAAAAACCCAATATGGTGTCATAAGGGGTCATATGTTGTCCTTAACGGTCATATATTGCCCTTATTGGTCATATTGTGTCCTAAGGGGTCATATGGTGTCTTAAAGGGGTCATATGACACAATATGACCCCTTAGGACATGATATGACCCATAACGACACAATTTGGTGTTTTAAGGGGTCATATTGTGTCTGAAGGGGTCATGGGACACCATATGACCACCAAGTACAATATATGACCCTTTAATATACCATATTGGGTCGTTATGGGTCCTATGGTGTCCTAAGGGGTCATATTGTGTCCTACGACCCCTTAGGACACCATTTTACCCCTTAAGACACCAAATTGTGTCATTATGGGTCATATTATGTCCTAAGGGGTCATATTATGTCATATGACCCCTTTAAGACACCATATGACCCCTTAGAACATAATATGACCCTTTATGACTCTATATTGTATCGTTATGAGTCATATGACCCCTTATGAAACCGTATGGTATTGTTTGGAGTCATATGGTGTCCTAAGGGGTCATGGGACACCATATGACCCCTAAGGATAACATTTGAAGCTACATTGGGTTGTTATGGGTCATATTGTGTCCTAAGGGGTCATATTATGTCATATGACTCCTTTAAGACACAATATGACCCCTTAGGACAAAATATGACTCCTAAGGACAATATATGACCCCTTAAGACACCATATTGGGTCGTTATAGGCCCTATAGTGTCCTAAGGGGTCATATGGGTTGTTATGGGTCTTATGGTGTCCTAAAGGGTAATATGGTCTCTCTCTCTCTCTCTCCCTCCCTGTCAATCATTTAGGAGCATCTTTGTGGAGGTAAATGGGGAGTAGTTGTCGTCAGAAGTCTAAATGCAAAAGAAAACTTTCAAATGATCGAATTGAAGTGTATAGAGAAAGAGATAGAGAAGGTCATAGGAGGAGAAGATGCGGTATGTTAAATATTGATAATGTTACTTCAAGTGAAGAGGAAATTGAATTTGAAAATGTTGAACAAGTTATTGAAAATGAAAATGTAGATTTTGAAAGTGAAAATTTTGAATATGTTGAAAATGTTGAAAGTGATAATGAAAATTCTCAACATGAAGTGAGAATAGAAAGTGAAAATTTGGGAGTTGACAATGAAGGTGTCCATAATTTTGGTGTAAATATGATTTTTTTTTATGATATAATTATCGCAAAACCTTTATTCTCATGTAGGTCCTTTTTGATGATATACAACAATATTGCATTATGATTTTTGCATCGACATAGTGGGTTCTCTTGATATTATTTTTAAAATATGTAAGAACATTATTTTTATGACATCATATTGGGTCGTTATTGGTCCTATGGTGTTCTAAGGGGTCATATTATATCCTATGACCCCTCAGGACACCATATGACCTCTTAAGACACCAAATTATGTCATTATGGGTCATATGATGTCTTAAGTGGTCATGGGACACCATATGACCCCTAAGGATAACATATGACCCTTTACGACACCATATTGGGTCGTTATGGATCCTATGGTGTCCTAAGGGGTGTATTGTTTCCTACAACCTTTTAGGACACCATATGACGCCTTAAGACACAAAATTGTGTCATTATGGGTCATATTGTATCCTAAGGGGTCATATTGTGTCATATGACCCCTTTAAGACACCATATGACCTCTTAGGACACAATATGACCGTTTACAACTCTATACAGTATCGTTATGGGTCATATGAGCCCTTATGAGACCATATGGTATTGTTAGGGGTCATGGGACACCATATGACCCCTAAGGACAACATATGACCCTTTATGACACCATATTGGGTTGTTATGGGTCCTATGGTGTTCTAAGGGGTCATATTGTGTCCTATGACCGCTTAGGACACCATATGACCCTTTAAGACACCAAATTGTTTTTTTATGGGTCATATTGTATCCTAAGGGGTCACATTATGTCATATGACCCCTTCAAGATACCATATGACCTCTTAGGACACAATATGACTCTTTACAACTATATAGTGTTATTATGGGTCATATGGCCCATTATGACACCATATGGTGTCGTTAGAGGTCATATGGTGTCTTAAGGAGTCATGGGACACCATATGACCCCTTACGACACCATATTGGGTCATTATGGGTCCTATGGTATCCTAAGGGGTCATATTGTGTCCTACAACTACTTAGAACACCATATGACCCGTTAATTGTGTAATTATGGGTCATATTGTGTCCTAAGGGGTCATATTGTGTCATATGACCCCTTTAAGACACCATATAACTCGTGAGGACATAATATTGCTCCTGGAGACAATATAAACTGTCCTTAGGGGTCATATGGTGTCCTAAGGGGTCATGAGACACAATATGACCCCTAAGGACAACATACGACCCCTTATGACACCATATTGGGTCGTTATGAGACCTATGGTTTCCTAAGGGGTCATATTATGTCCTACGACTCCTTAGGACACCATATGACCCCTTAAGACACACAATTATGTCATTATGGGTCATATTGTGTCCTGAGGGGTCATATTGTGTCATATGACCCCTTCAAGATATCATATGACCCTTTAGGACACAATATGATGCTTTATGACTATATACGGTGTGGTTATGGGTAATATGATGCCTTATGACACCATATTGGGTCATTATGGGTCCTACGGTGTACTAAGGGGTCATATGGTGTTTTAAGGGGTTGCAAGACATAATGGGTCATTATGGGTCCTATGGTATCCTAAGGGGTCATATGGTGTCCTAAGGGGTCGTAGGACATAATATGACCCCTTATGACACCATAGGACCCACAACAACCCAATATGGTGTCATAAGGGGTCATATATTGTCCTGAGAGGTCATATTTTGTCCTCCAAGCTCATATTATGTCCTAAGGGGCCATATGGTGTCTTAAAGGGGTCATATGACACAATATGATCACTTAGGACACAATATGACCCATAACGACACAATTTGGTGTTCTAAGGGGTCATATATTGTCAGAAGGGGTCATGTGACACCATATGACCCCTAAGGACAACATATGACCCCTTAGGACACCATATTGGGTTGTTATGGGTCCCATGGTGTCCTAAGGGGTCATATTGTGCCCTACGACCCCTTAGGACACCACATGACCCCTTAAGACACCAAATTATGTCGTTATGGGTCATATTATGTCCTAAGAGGTCATATTGTGTGATATTGCCCCTTTAAGACACCATATAACCCCTTAGGACACAATATGACCCTTTATGACTCTATGCGGTGTCCTTATGGATCATATGACCCCCTATGACACCATATGGTATTGTTATGAGTCATATGGTGTCCTAAGGGATCATTGGACAACATATGACCCCTAAGGACAACATATGACCCCTTATGACATGATATTGGTTCATTATGGGTCATATTATGTCCTAAGGAGTCATAATAATATAATATGATCTCTTTAAGACACCATATGAGCCCTTAAGACACAATATGACCCCTAAGGACAACATATGACCCCTTATGACACCATATTGGGTTGTTATGGGCCCTATGGTGTCCTAAGGGGTCATATGGGTCGTTATGGACCCTATGGTGTCCTAAGGGGTCATATGGGTTGTTATGGACCCTATGGTGTCCTAAGGGGTCATATGGGTCGTTATGGGTCCTATGATGTCCTAAGGGGTAATATGGTCTCCCCCCCCTCTCTCTCTCTCTCCTCCCCCCTCTCTCTCTCTCCCCCCTCCACCTCTCTCCACTAATATCTCTATCTCCCCCTCCTCTCTCTCTCCCCTTCCCCATATCTCCCCTAATCTCTCTCTCTAATATTTCTCTCTCCTCCTACCCCCTCTTCCCTAATCTCTCTCTCTCTCTCTCTCTCCCCTCTCTCTCCCCTCTCTCTCTCTCTCCCATAATATCTCTCTCTTTAAAATATGAGTAATGAAATCAGATATCACATTTTATCGGATATTTGATTTTTGTCAGTGCCATTAATATGGCAACAGTAAAAAGAAAGGAATCAACAGGAAGTTTTTTTGGGACCACAAATTTATACATTAAATCAGATATCTGATTTTTGTAAATAAGAAGGAGCCTTGTGGGCCATTTTGTGGATTCCGATGACCCACATTCTTCACATTCCGTCTTCTATCGACAATCATGGGTTTTTAGAAAGGTTGAGACAAATTTTTCCTTTTGAGAGATTCTTAAAGTTAAATCTTACATTTTCAATCATTTAGGAGCATCTTTGTGGAGGAAAATGGGGAGTAGTAGTCATCGAAAGTCTAAACGTAAAAGAAAACTTTCAAATTACCAAATTGACATGAATAGAGAAAGAGATAGAGAAGGTCATTGGAGGAGAAGATGAGGTATGTTAAATATTGCTAATGTTACTTCAAGTGAAGAGGAAATTGAATTTGAAAATGTTGAACAAGTTATTGAAAATGAAAATGTAGATTTTGAAAGTGAAAATTTTGAATATGTTGAAAATGTTGAAAGTGATAATGAAAATTCTCAACATGATGTGATAATGGAAAATGAAAATTTGGGAGTTGACAATGAAGGTGTCCATAATTTTGGTGTAAATATGAAAATTTTTGATGATATAATTATCACAAAACCTTTATGCTCATGCAGGTCTTTTTTAATGATATACAATAGTATCACATTATGATTTTTGTGTCAACATAGTGGGTTCTCTTGATATAATTTGAAGGGACGTATTTTTATGGTATATAATCCCACATTTTCATTTATTATCATGCATTTTAGTTGAAGTGATTATCATAAAGTCTTTATGTTCATCCATGCATTTAATGTGTAGACTAACAATTCTTAAAAATATAGGTTCATGCTAGATCATTCATCGTTGACTAGTTTACTCTTGGTGAAGGTACATATTCCTTTTTGCATTAGTGAGATTAAAATTTGTGCATAAATACTAAGTCAAGTGAATGTATTTCTATTTAGAAATGATAGTATCTACCATTGTCTTCAACCATGAAGAGAAATGCAATGAGAAGGGCTTTAATCAACACAAATCTTTCTTCAAAGTTATGCTTGTATACATTGCAGAGAAATTGGTAAGTTTCATACTTTTACAAACTTGTATGTCTTAAAAATGTTTCAAATGATCTATTTATAATTTCACAAAATAATTTTAATTAAGTGTTATACTTTTTTTCTTGTAGCACATTCATTCCACATAAAAAGGTTGCTTATTTTGGTCTTCATTGATATGTAGGCATTGCTGTATGTAAGATTTTCTTGCAGGACATGAGGATGTCTGATGCAGATGAAATGGGATGTTGTATTTGTATATGGATGTAAATTGATGTAACTTTATTATGATGATATACAATGTCCATGAGCAAATTGGTTTAGCTATATTGATGATATATAATGTATCTGTACATGAGTACATTGGTGTAGTTGTATTGATAATGAAAAAAAAAACATGTTTGCATATTCCTTCATGGATGTCACATGAAATTGTAATGGTAATTATGTGTATACAATACATGGAAAAATTGATGATCATTATGTGTCTATAGTGTAATACTTGTTTATCTATAGTTTTTCTTTGAATGAGACAGACAATTTTTTCCCAACCGAAAAAATGCTGCCCTAATAATACTGTAGGGAAACATGAAAAACCGAGATATAATTTTGTAGGGACCCCTCTCATAGCCTCGTAGGTTCAAATGGATTGTTACCAGGTGCCATGAATTTCGAGTTAAGGCCCATCAAAGTTTGAAAATTTTTAGCACTTAGGGTGCTCAAGGGACGACGTCGGTAGGGTATCACACTGAGCGTTCGATCGAGTGGGGGGTGAAAAATAGGAGAATACATAGGGTGATAATGCCTAACTGGACATGTCAGAGTTGACGGTTTGTTATCTCAATGAGCAGAATGAGAAATTAGCCATGTCACAACATTTGATTGAATGAGATTGATGATTTTTTTGCCAACCAAAAAAATGATGCCCTAATAAAACCGTAGGGAAAATTAAAAAATTGAGGTAGGATTTTGTCGGGACCCCTCTTGTGGCCTTGTAGCTTCAAACATATTGTTCATAGGTGCTATGGATTTTGAGTTAGGGCCCATCAAAGTTTGACAATTTTTAGCATTTAGGGTGCTCAAGGGACGAGGTCGGTAGGGTATGACCCCGAGCGTTTGATCAAGTAGGAGGGGAAAAGTAGGACCATGCATAGGGTAATAATTCCTAACTGGACATGTCAAGGCCAATGGTTTGTTAACATGATGAGCAGAAAGAGAAATTGGCCACGTGACAATATTCGATTGAATGAGACTGACGATTTTTTTGCCAACCAAAAATGCTGACCTAATAAAACCATAGGGAAAATTGAAAAACCAAGATAGGATTTTTTAGGCACCCCTCTCATGGTCCCATAGGTTCAAATGGATCATTTGCAGATGCCATATATTTTGAATTAGGGCTCATCAAAGTTTGACAATTTTTAGCACATAGGGTGCTCAAGGGACGACGTTGGTAGGGTATGACCTTGAGCATTCGATCGAGTGGGGAGGGGAAAAATAGGAGCATGCATAGGGTGATAATGCATAACTAGACATGTCAGAGCCAATGGTTCCTTATCACAATAATCAAAATGAGAAATTGGCCATGCGACAACATTCGATTGAATGAGACTGCCAATTTTTTGTCAACCAAAAAATTGTTGCCCTAATAAAACTATAGGGAAACTTGAAAACCCAAGATATTATTTTGTAGGGACCTCTCTTGTGACCCCATAGGTTCAAACAGATTGTTCGCAGGTACCACGGATTTTGAGTTGGGGCTCGTGAATGTTTGACAATTTTTAGCACTTAGGGTGCTTAAGGGATGACATTGGTAGGGTATGACCCTGAGTGTTTGATCGAGTTGGAGGAGAAAAATAGGAGCATTCATAGGGTAATAATGCCTAACTGGATATGTTGAAGCCAATGGTCATTATCAGGACAAGGAGAACAAGAAATTGGCCACGTGACAACATTTGATTAAATGAGACTGACGATTTTTTCACCAATCAAAAATATGCTACCCTAATAAAACTGCAGGGAAACTTGAAAAACCAAGATAATATTTTGTAGGGACCCCTCTTTTGGCCCCACAGGTTCAAACAGATCACTTGCTGGTCCCACTGATTTCAAGTTAGGGCACATCAAAGTTTGACAATTTTTAGCACTTAGGGTGCTCAAGGGATGACATCAGTAGGGTTTGACCTCGAGCATTCGATCAAGTGGGGGGGATAAAATAGGAGCATGCATAGGGTAATAATGCCTAACTAGACATCTTGGAGCCAACGGTTCATTATCATGATGAGAAGAACAAGAAATTGGCCACGCAACAACATTCGAATGAATGAGACTGACGGGTTTTTTGCCAACCGAAAAAATGTTGTCCTAATAAAACTTTAGGAAAACATGAAAAACCAAGATAGAATTTTGTAGGGAACCCTCTCATGGCCCTATAGGTTCAAACAGATTATTCACAAGTGCCATAGATTCTGAGTTAGGGCCTATCAAAATTTGATAATTTTTAGCACTTAGGATGCTCAAGGGATGACATCAGTAAGGAATGACCTCGAGCATTCGATCGAGTGGAAGAGGAAAAATAAGAGAATTCATTGGATAAAAATGCCTAACTAGGCATGTCAGAGCTGACAGTTTGTTATCACGATGAGAAAAATGATAAATTGACCATGCGACAACATTTGATTGAATGAGACTGATGATTTTTTTGCCAACTGAAAAAATGTTGTCTGAATAAAATCATAGGGAAACTTGCAAAACAAGATATTATTTTTTAGGGACCCCTCTTGTGGCCCCGTAGGTTCAAACGGATCATTCATAGGTGCAACGGATTCTGATTTAGGGCCTGTCAAAGTTTGACAATTTTTAGCACTTAGGGTGCTCAAGGGACGACACCAGTAGGGTATGACCCCGAGCGTTCGATCGAGTGGGGGGGGGAAATAGGAGAATTCATAGGGTAATAATGAATAACTAGACATGTTAGAGAGGATGGTTCGTTATCATGATGAGAAGAATGAGAAATTGGCCACGCGACAACATTCGATTGAATGAGACTAATGATTTTTTCACCAACCGAAAAAATTCTGCCATAATAAAACCATAGGGAAAATTGAAACACCGAGATATGATTTTGTAGGGATCTATCTCATGGCCCCGTAGGTTCAAATGGATCATTTGTAGGTGCCATGGATTCTGAGTTAGTGCCCATCAAAGTCTGACAATTTTTTGCACTTAGGGTTCTCAAGGGACAACATCGGTAGGGTATTGACCTCGAGCATTTGATCAAGTGGGGGAGAAAAATAGGAGCATGCATTGGGTATAATGCCTAGCTAGATATTTTAGAGCTAACTATTCATTGTCACGATGAGTAGAACGATAAATTGGCCATGCGACAACATTCGATTTAATGAGACTAACAATTTTTTTCGCCAACCGAAAAAGTGCTGCCCTAATAAAACCCTAGGGAAAATTGATAAAATGAAATAGGATTTTGTAGGGACCCCTCTCATGGCCCCATAGGTTCAAATGAATTGTTTTCAAGTGCCATGGATTTTGAGTTAGTGCCTATCAAAGTCTGACATTTTTTAGCACTTAGGGTGCTCAAGGGAGAACGTCGGTAGGGTATGACCCCGAGTGTTCGATCGAGTGGGGGGGCAAATAGGAGCATGCATTGGGTAATAATGCCTAAGTGGACCTCTTGAAGTTGACTATTCATTATCACAATGAGAAGAATGAGAAATTGGCCATGCGACAACATTCGATTGAATGAGACTAATGATTTTTTTGCCAACCAAAAAATGCCACCCTGATAAAACCGTAGGGAAACTTGAAAAACTGAGATAGGATTTTGTATAGACCCCTGTCATTGCCTCATGGGTTCAAATGGATTGCTCATAGGTGCCACAAATTCTGAATTAGGGCTTGTCAAAGTTTGATAATTTTTAGCACTTAGGGTGCTCAAGGGATGATGCCGGAAGGGTATGATCCCGAGAGTTCGACCCGAGTGGGGGGGTGGAAATAGGAGCATGCATAGTGTAATAATGTTTAATTGGACATGTTAGAGCTGATGATTCATTATCATGATGAGAAGAATGATAAATTGGCCATGCAACAACATTTGATTGAATGAGATTGATGATTTTTTTGCCAATCGATAAAATGGTGCCCTAATAAAACCGTAGGGAAAATTGAAAAATAAAGATAGGTGTTTTTAGGGACCCCTCTCGTGGACCTATAGGTTCAAATGGATTATTTACAGGTGCAATGGATTCCGAGTTAGGGCCTATCAAAGTTTGACAATTTTTAGGACTTGGGGAGCTTAAGGGATGACGCTGATAGGGTATGGCCCTGAGCGTCTGATCGAGTGGGGGAGGAGGAATAGGAGCATGCATAGGGTAATAATGAATTGTATTGTTCATAAATTGTATTGTTCATTATACAAATAACACTTACGATGAAATGAAATGAATTGTATTGTTCATTAAATAGCCTTTATTAACCATTGTTAATTATTGGATTGAAGATTAAAGATTTGCATGATAACGCCATGCACAGATGAGAAACAATTTATATGATCAAATATCAACTTCTGTCTATATGAAAATGTCAAATGATTACAAGTGTATGTCCATACACAACTATGGCATAAACACCAACTCAAACAAAATGTATGTCTATATATGTGAATGTATGTCCTTATACAAAATATACATCTCAAATAGACATGTTAGCATCCCAAAACTATCTATAACATCCTAAGCTATTGATGGATCATCAAAATCGATCCTCTTCGATGCATTGCTTAGCTCTGAAGGATCTTGCACAAGAAAAAACAAACCACGATTAAGATTAGTTATATTATATAACTCACATTCAAAAAGTTAACATAAAAATGAACTAAAATTGAACTATTCTTATTTACCTCATCTCCACATTTTCTCTTTGGCTTTGCAGGACTCTTGATGTATGTCTTTAGTAGAGGAGGCACGTTTTCAATATTTTCATACACAACCTACATATGTTCACAAACATGACATTGATAAAAGTTAGCATATCATTGTAACTGATAATAACAAATTATATCTACTAAACACAAAATAAAATAAACACACATGTAGTCAAGGCATCTCTTCTTCTTTATCTTCAGGTATAGTGGGTGTAGTCAACAAGGATGTGAAGCCAAGAATTCTCTATACATATATACAACAAGTACATGAAACTATCAATCTATGTCTAGACCTGTATAATCATTATAAATTATTTACACTATCCATTCAATCATATTTCCATTTAATTACCTTTACCTTGTCTCCAATTGCACTATTAGATCGTAAATCACACAGCCCCACACTCGTGATGCTTGTTCCCTACAAGAGTAAAATAAGATATACATGCAAGTTACTACATAATCTAATTAATACCAATATAAATGGTGTGCATGTATGTACAATAAAATAAAAATGACTAGGTGAAATAATATATGTACTGTAAAGCTATCAAGGCCAAATTAAATGGCCGTCAAGGTTCCCTCCTAGATTTGTGTCGACTCCTTCTCACTCATCAACTGTTAAATAGACCATGTAAATAAAAATTAATACTTAATACTATCTAGATTATAAATATTCATTTAAAATATAGAATGAACTATGAAAATACAAATCTTACCACTACATAATCAATGTATGATGAAGGTTACTCCTCACCTCTAGCATGCGAGGACTCTCTAGGGTATCCTCTAGTCTGTGTCATAACATCTGGTGCATCGTGCATCTCATGCACCTCATAATCTACACAGTGCATAGGAGGATCAATAGCTTATCTAGCTGGAACCAAGAATACAAGCCCACACATGACATAACTATGGGGCACACAAATTTAGCCATGGAGGACTTGTCAGCACCACCAGATGCACCGATATGATCAAAAGTAGGCTGAGCTATTGACGCAGCCTAAGAAACCAAATGCTACTCAAAGAGTTAATAGCCGATATGGTCCATGATGCTGCCTCACAAATGACATTTGGATGCTGCACTAGAGGTAGGGGATCAACAAGAGGAGGGGGGACATATGGGCCCTGGACTACTCTGACTGCCCAGGTATATTTTGGGGCATACCTAAACCCACACCATGGAAAGGTTGGATGTCAAAGTAGTTCACATGTTTTCCTAAAATACACTCAGCATACAATTTTTTGTTGAAGTAGAAGGGGACATCAAGATTGTTGTTGGGTGGTTTGTTGAAAACCATCCAGCAATGATCCTAAAAAAATTTCACAATACCATCATTTGACACTATTTAATAAAAAGTTTTAGTTTTGGGAGTCTACGGGTTGACTAGTGAGAGGATTCACAAACAATGTGGGGATAGCGACTTTAGATATCTCAAGATCCTTGATCTCCTTATAGGACAAGCCATCCACATATTGCTCCCTCATAGAATCTCTCCACAAAAGAGTGGCATTGTGCTCCTTAGTGATGGTTTCTATACTCTTTATGATCGACGGGACGAGATTAAACATTGGGTTTGAGCGAGGGATCCTACAATAGACATCTGCAATCCCCCTCAATTGGTTTAAATTTTGTGCAATTAAATCTTGAATGGAGGGGGGGTTTGGCAAAGGAGGGTTTTGTGCAGGAGGGTTTCGTTGGTGTGGTTGTCGTTGATCAATGTTTTCACTGTTATCCCCCATTTTTAACCTATTTGAATGTAAACAATTGAATTTAGTTAACAAATTTGAACAATTTTGTATTTGATTTAAAAAAACCTAGTTTCCATGAAAAAACCATATTTTCAATGAAAAAATAAATAAACATTAAAAAAAAAAAAATTTGAATGAAAATGATTGAAAACAATAAAAATCCTACCTTTTAATGTATTTTTTTTCAAATTTGGGTCAAACAACTGGATATGAGATTCTAAAAAATCATGTAGCCTGTGGGTTAAAAATAACACATGGTCTGTCACGTCCAATTATATTATCTTAGAAAATCTGATATCCAATTTTTATACTTCAATTATTTTAACATATCATTATATTATATTATATTATATAATAATATATTATATATTATATAATATATAATTATATTATATAATATAATAATATATAATTAAATAATATATTATATTTTATAATCTAATATTATATTATATATTATGTATTATATAATATATAATATAATATAATAATATATTATATATTATATAATATGAAATATATAATATTTTATTATATTACATTATATATTATATAATATGTAATATATAATTTATTATTATATTACATTATATATTATATAATTTATTTTTTAATTTAAAATTACCTATAAAAATCCGATTTAATCGATTATCCGATATCTGATTTGCTTAGGTGTTTACCATGCCAAGGTGTTCTAAGACCCAGGCCTAGCAAAAGGTCAACATGAATTTTCGTGTTTTTAGGCGAGTGGAGAAGGCTATTTTTTTCACATTGCCACTTTTTTGCCCCCCATGATCCTGCATGAACCCTTACGCTATCTTGTAGAGATATGATGTTTATTTAAAAGGACTTGGGAAAGATCTTTAATTATAAGGAGTAGATTTGGGCAATAAGTCTTGATAGTGAAGTTAATCTACAATGGACACAATAATTTTATTAGAAACAACAAAAAAATAGATGTCATTTATTGATGACGTGACTAATAAGAGGTTATTTTCTATTCTATCCTTTGGACATCCTTTGATTTTGCATGCTAATAAGTCTATTGTGGGCTAGGAATTTATCATAGCTTATCATAAATATAGGTGAACATGGATATTACTCTAATGTTCCTGACGATTTCGCATTATACATGGGCACCCAAAGTCAAGAGCAAAAACTTAGTGCCAAATGATCTTCAAAATTTTTTTTGGGGAGGAGATTGATGCAGCCCTTTATAATGTGGATGAAAAACTTATGGTCCATTTTTTTGCAAATTTATTGCCTATCTCAAGGAAGGGGTGGCAAGGTAAGAAAATTCACAGTCGTGCAGTTGATGGAACCAAATATTTTGCAAGACAGGTGGGGAGATATATATAAGAGCCTCAAGATTTAGTAACATGTGGTGGGTATATGATGGAAGTCCGTAAGAATGGATGTATGAAAGAATATATGATAGACGAAGGTTTGCTAAAAGTTGAGTAGGTTGAGATTCAGGTGGAGGAATAAAATCTAGTGCTACTAGTATAGGGAGAAGAGTGGCATGAGAATGACATACGAGATGTCGAAGAGGTGGCCAATAGCCCAACTCATACAACGTGTGACTTGGATTATCTAGAGATGGCAAAGGCTATAGCGGTCTGGAAAATACACAGGGAAGACAGTGGCATGAGAATGACATACGAGATGTTGAAGAGGTGGCAAATAGCCCAACTCATGCAACGTGTGACATGGATTATCTATAGATGGCGAAGGCTATAGTGGTTCGAAAAATCCACAAGGAGGACAAAGATTAAATGAAGGTCACATGTTCTATGGTTCTATTTTCTCTTGGTCCTTTTAGTCTACAATTGTTGATAACATATCTTCTAGTTTGTGTGTGGCCACCTTTGTAGTTGGGTGTATATTGGACTTAAGTTTTGGAGGGTTTGAATTTTTGTTCCTATTGGTAGTCTTGGTGGTGTGGATAACAACTTCTTCCACCCCCTTGTTTGTGTTATGTTGATGTCAATCTTTGTTTTGGTGCTGCCCTTAGTGGCTATTTAATTATCGAAAAAACTAATTCTTGAGGCAAAATGAAAAAGTATCTTTTGCACAAGTTCCAACTCAAATTTAGATTAGTTCAAAAATCCCTACAACAAGATTGAAAAGTAACTTTTTAATGTCAAAGTTTTTGTTGATAATATTTGAAAATTTTCTTCTATTGTTGATTTAAAAATTCAATTTAACATTTTTCAAAAATATATGAATAAGTGGGTTTGTCAGATTTTGAAAAGATCAAGGGCACAATGAAAAGTATAAAAGAGAGACAAAAGAATGACAAGAATAAACTATATTCTCATCAATATGCAAATGATCAACTAGATTCACCAATACAATGAATATAGGCCTTCTTATATAGGCAAGGCCATATGGATGTGCGAGCACACAATCATGACATGTGGCTCAATGAGAAACAAGGGTAGGTAAGAAATACTAGGGGTAGGTAGGAGAAATAATATAATATTCCACAAGAGGTGGATGACCCACCGAATGTGGAGTGTAACAACAAAATAAGACCACAAAAGGTGGAATTTTTCATGCAAGCTCTATCCCTATGTGCACACTTCCCTAAATGTCTCAAATCCAAACTACAAAGAGATGCATTATCCTAAGTTAACTTAAGTAAAGTTTAATAATATCTATATTGAATATTTATTTACACCAATACCCCACCTTAAGTGCAACTTAGGGGACTAAAGACTCAATTGAATAATGCAAGATGGGACCCGGTTGCTAGGCCATGATAGGTACCCATGTACAATATGCAAATGCAAGGAAAACTATACAATGAAATCTCTCACAAACGGAGAAAGGGAGGAAACCCAGTGGGAACAAACTCCCCCCCAAAAAGAGAGATGAATGTACAAAAGACTCTCAAAAAAGAAGGACAAAACCTCAAAGAGGAAAAAGTCCCCCCCATAAGAGAGGAAGGAGAAGTCAGCTACCCCCCCCTAATGCCACATCCTGCACCCCCAAGAGAGCTCGCAACTACTGGAACTCACTCTCGGTGAAAGGTTTTGTGAATATGTCTGCAACTTGCTCCGCTGTAGTACAATATTGCAAATTAATGACCTACTCTTGAATCAGCTCTCGGATATAGTGCATATGGATCTCGATGTGTTTGGTCCGCTAGTGCTAGACTGGGTTCTTTGAGATTGCAATAGCACTTTGATTGTCATAATGTAGAACTATCAGCCATGGAGTGGTGAACCCAAACTCTGTGAGAATATGCGGAAGCCAAATGGTCTCAGTCATTGCATTAATAGCTCTGTGATACTCAGCCTTAGTCGAAGAGAGATCAATAGCATGTTGCTTCTTGCTCTACCAACAAATGGGGCCTGAACCAAGGTGAAAACTATAACTTGAAGTATACTTACGATCATCAAGATTGCCAACCCAATCAGAGTCTGTGTAACCAACCAAGTGAGGTTTTGTGCCTATGGCATAGTCAATCCCATAGTGATGTGTACCTTGGATGTAATGCAGGATACGTTTGGCAGCTTTCCAATGAAGCTCATGTGGTTCTTGCATGAAGTGGGAAACCATGCCAACCACAAATGAAATATCAGGGTGTGTATGAGCCAAGTAGATGAGACTACCCACAAGCTGACGATACAATGTGGCATCAACTAGTGGAGAAGAACACTGAGACTCAAGCTTGATTCCTGAAAGAAAGGGAGTCCGTGTAGGCTTACAATCTGCCATATGAAAGCATGCAAGTAGATCAAGAGCATACTTGGGCTATGATAGTGTAATCTCGAAAGGTGACTGTGAAATCTCTATCCCGAGAAAGTAGTGCAAAAGACCCAAGTTAGTCATAACAAATCTGTCATGCAAAGTAGATTTGACCCTGGTAATGATGGATGTGGTGCTCCCTATAATGATCAAATCATCAACATAGAGCACAAGTATCAAGTGAGAGTCATCCTATCATAAAATGTAGACATCCAGATTGGAATGACACCTGGTGAACCCTGTTGAGAGAAGAAAGGAATCCATCTTGGCATACCAAGCCCTGGGGGCCTGCTTAAGGCCACAGAGAGATTTCCTTAGTTTGCAAACCAAGGAAGTATCCTAGATGAAACCCTATGGCTGCTCCATATAAATCTCCTCATCAAGATCACCATGAAGAAAAGTACTCTTCACATCCATCCAATGTACAACCCAACCATGAGTTGTAGCAATAGCAAGTGTCAAGCAAATGGAGTTCATCTTGGCTATGGGCACAAAGGTCTCAGTATAGTCAACACCTAAAACCTGAGAGAAACCTTTCACAAGAAGCCAAGCCTTATACTTATCCACACTACCATCTGCTGCAAACTTTGTTCGATAGATCCACTTACATCGAACAATCTTTCTCCCCTTAGGGAGATGGACTAAATCCCATGTGTTGTTCCTCATCAAGGAACTATACTCTTCCTCCATAGCTTGGTCCCACTCAGGAATCCATGATGCTTCCTAAAATGTCTGTGGATCGGAAGCGGTAGCCATGAATGCATGTGGAAGATCATGATGTTGTGATCGAGTCCTCTATGTATCTGAAGGATCCCCAACAAGAGAACCTGTTGAATCAAGTGTTTGTCAAGCCCAACAAGGTGGAGGTGGAGGTGGAGAATGAGAATCCTCAATTGCAAGTGGACCCTATGGAGGTGTAACCCTGTGAGTTAGAGTTGAAGGAGTCTCATCATTTGAATCAATAGCATCACCATCCACAATGGAGGAAGGTGGAGGAGGTAGAGAGGCTAAGCTAGGAGAGATTTCCTCAGAGTGAACATTCCTCTCAATGAACACCTCATGTGTCTCAGGATCCATCAATCTATATGGGTGAACTCACAAAACTAGTTCCCACTTTCGCCAATGAAGGAAATTGGTGAAAGTGGAAAAAAAATTTACGGGGGGTTCAAGTGAAGTGGGGGTGTTCGAACGGAATACCCTTTGGGGTTTGAGCGAAGACCCCACTTCGCTCGAACCACCTCTTTCGAGCAAAGAACCTTTGATGCTAGTTTATGTCATTTTTCAATTATAGCATGGGGGTTCGATCGAGCCCCCCTTCATTCGAACCCGCCTTCATTCAAACCCCTTTTTTAACACTTCTCTGAAGATTTCTACATTTATTTGCAGATTTTTTGCCTTGAAACCTCTAGTTGAAGGCTCAAATGGAATGATCTTGACAACCCAAAATGTAGTATTGTAGTCCTCGAAGCAAGATTTCCAATGACTATAATTTTATTACATATTGAGTTTATTATGAACTTGTTTTTTTAATTTTACCAAACATAGGTTTTTCACCGAACATGAACTTCTCTGTTCAACACATTGGAAAAAATAGGAAACTAATTCAAAAAAATACTAAAAAATATCTAAGCCCTGGGTATTGATGTCTTCTTTCTAACAAAAAAAAATGAAATTGAATTTCGATATATATAGAACAAGTTATGTGTTCAAACTTAAACCTATGTTTGAATTATGACTAGTCAGACTTCAAAACTTAATAAAATGAAAAATATTGAATATATTGAAGAGGGGAAAATAGATCAAAAGGTTAAATGATCAAAACATAACAAAAATAAACCTGCAAAATGCTAAAATAGCATGAAAAGACCATTTTACCTTGCTATTTTACCTTCTCCTTCAGATTGAGCTTGATGAAGTGAAGGTGCCCCTTGATAATGCTCCACTTGATGTGCTCCTTTGATTTTTGGATGTGGATGGCTCTCCAATGATGTGCAAAACATGAAAGGGATTTCAGGAGGATGATAAGGATGAAAATGATGTAGCTGCCAGGATGATTTCGTGGGCTCAAAAGGGTAGCATAAGCTTACTAGATTTCGAGATGTTCAAATGAAGGGGTGGATCCCTTTTATTTGTAGGAAGAGGAGAGAAAAATGGATGGCTAGGATGGATTCAAGATGAAGGGCTAAGATTTACTTGTGAGCTCACACAAGCTCCAAGAGAGGGTGTGGAGACCAAGAAATATGCCTTAAAGGCATTTCATATCTCCACACTCCACAAGGTGTATTGGAGAAATTAAAAAATTCTCCCAAAAAGGATATTATGGGGATTGGAGGAATAAAAAAGGAATTAAAAATTCCTTGAGAGAGGGGATACCTGGAGGAATGTGAGATTTTGAAAATCTTACATTCACCTAGGAAAAGATTATTTAAAAGCAAGGAGTTGAATTTGTGGCTAATCATGATGATTAGCCATTAACGATTCATTAGGAGGGGGATTGGAAGAAATGTTAGGTGGGATTAGGATTAGACTAGGAGAGAGAATGAGTGGAGGGAATAAAAAATTAGAAGAATAATGTTAAGTGAGTTTAGGGAGTTTCTAGAAGAATTTATTATGTTAATGATGAATTAAGAAGATGATTTGTAGGAATCATGTAGGTTAACTAATTAATTGAAATTAATTAGCTAAGAGGAAGATTTGTGAGGATTTTATTTTTTAGAAGAATAAAGAAAGGGATTGATTTATTAAATAAATCAATCACATGCTATAGTGACAATATTAATTATATTTAATTAATATTGAGGAGAATTTGAATTAACATAATTAATTAAATAATTATGTGAGGCATTAAAAATAATTAAAATAATTATTTTTAAGTGTCTACATTTTGCCCCTCTTTGAAGAGAGGTGTGATGATGCATTGATTCAAAGAATAATCTTGTTTTGATGTTGATATTGGTTTGATAGGATGCCCTGGCTCTTGATTGATAGATTACGGTATGGTTTGGTGATGCCCCCTCAGGAAATCAATTGAGGTAATTGATCTTTGGAGTTTTGTGAGATTGATTTCTCGTTAGATTTGATTTGATTCGATTGATAAGATCTATATTCGGTCTAGTTTCAGAAAGGATTCATCCTGTATAAGACAAACATGATCAAAGCGTCTGGTTTCAGGAAGGATTCATCCTGTATAAGACAAACATGATCAAAGCATCTGGTTTCAAGAAGGATTCATCCTGTATAAGACATGATTGATCACAATGTTTGGTTTCAGCAAGGATTCATCCTGTATAAGACATGATCGATCACAATGTCTAGTTTCAGGAAGGATTCATCCTGTATAAGACAAACATGATCAAAGCATCTGGTTTCAGGAAGGATTCATCCTGTATAAGACATGATCGATCACAACGTCTGGTTTTAGGAAGGATTCATCCTATATAAGACATGATTGATCACAACATCTAGTTTCAAGAAGGATTCATCCTATATAAGACATTATCGGAGCACCTGGTTTCAGGAAGGATACATCCTATATAAGACATGAATCAAAATCCGAATTGATTATGTGAGGAAAAATAGAGGAAGAAAAATTAGGGTGGAAGGGATAAATGAGGAAGACATATGAAGTAGTCATGAGGTATTTGGAAAGAAGAACAAGAGATGTGAGACTGCGGAGGAAAATGGGGGTAATTGAGAACTCCATGGGATTATTGAGTTTAGGATTTGGTGGAATGATGGTGAGATTTTGTGCACAACAAATGTGGAGAGCCAACCTAGTTTGATGTTGCCCTAAGTGACTTGCACCACTGATTATAGAAATCAGGATGCCATGAGAAACCCAAGGCATGGACTGACTCTATAGACAAACGGGAATTTCTTGCACACAACAATGCAAGTGTTAAGAAACACTAATACAAAATTGTGGGCTTGTGCAAGGAAACCCTCAAACACACTGATACCTCTTGTACACGAGAAGGTAAGTGTTGGTAAACACTAGTACAAGAAGAATCCAAGAAGAATCCAAAAAATTCCATACTATGAAATATGCCCCAGTATGCGCCTATCATAATGTACCTGGTTATGAAAGAATCCAGACAGTTGTAAATAGTGGCAGTCGTAGGGCAAAGATGCAAGTCTATATGAAAAGATATAACAAAATCTAACAAGTCTCTTCCTTGCGACCAAATGATACCTCTTGCCAAGAGTAGAACTACAATGGACTTGGGATTGTTGCTCAAGACTTCTTGAAGCTTACACAGAGGCATAAAAGCTCAGTTTCAATGGGACATTCCCTATTCATGACTCAGGTGAAGACTCATCATCATACACATGTTTTATTAGGAGGTGGAAAAGAAGGAATGTTGCACATGGGTGGGCTAGATGGCGGATGATTTGTAGTATTGACGTGATAGACAGTGGATCCAGTTATTTACCTTGGTGTCTGCATAGAGGTTTTCACCAAGGTACTTGTCCATAGCGCCACCAAGTGGTTTTCACTAATGGACGAATTGTTTTTCGTTTTTCTTTTTTTGATTTTTTAATTTTTTTGTGTCATAAGGTGCCTGTTTGCCAGGTTTTCACCAAAGTGATGATTTTTTCAGGATCTTTTTCTCATTTTTTATTTTTTTTATTTTTCTTGATTTTATTTTTTTTGACAATTTAAGACTTTCTGAGGACTAAGCATAAAATATTTTGAGGTGCATGATATTCATTGGATCATCCAAATGATCACCTTCAGGAGTAGCTAACTAATAAGCTCCTGATCCATATTTCACTGTGATTACATATGGTCCAAGCCAATTAGGCTCAAACTTTCCTTCTTTTCTCTTTCTTGTAGATTTTTCTAATTTTCCATGAGGACAAGATCACCAACTTGGAATTCTCAGGTTCTGACTTTTTTATGATAACTCATGCGTAGACGGTTTTGATATACCCGGAGATGATTCAAGGCCTTGAGGTGCCTTTCATCTAACAATTATAGCTCTTGTAAGCAGGCAATTCTATATTCTTCCTCTGGTAGGATGTTTTGCAGTGATACCCTTAGAGAGGGGATCTTGATCTCAAGAGGAAGGATGGCTTCAAAACCAAATACTAGGGAATAAGGAGTGGCACCTGTGGGGGTGTGGATGGAGGTGCGGTAGGCCCACAATGTAGGATGGATTTGGAGGTGCCAATCATGGCCTGCTTCATTGACTACCTTTTTGAGGATTTTTATTAGGGTTTTATTAGAAGCCTCAGCTTGGCCATTGCCTTGGGGGTAATATGGACTGGAGAAGCGGTGTTGGATGTTGAATGTTTTGCAGAGTTCTTTGACATCCTAGTTCTTAAATTGTTTACCATTATCTATGATGATAACTTTTCGGATGACATATCGACAGATTAGGCAGTTTAGGATGAATTTGGATATTTGCTTGCCGGTGGTGAAAGAAAGAGTGATAGCCTCTATCCACTTGGTGAAGTATTCGGTGGTGGTGATAATAAATTTATGTCTGTTGGAAGATGAAGGGTAGATTTTCCCAATGAGATCGAGCCCCCACTATGAGAAGGGCCATGGTGTAATGAATGGCTGCAATTCTTGTGACGGTGCATGAATCTTGTCACCATGGTGCTGGCAAGGGATGCATTTCTTCACATAATTGTATGCATCTTCTTCCATTTTAGGCCAATAGTATCATGTTCTCAAAAGTTTTTTAGCCAATGTGAGTCCACTTGAGTGTGCCCCACAGATACCCTCATGTACTTTGCGTAATGCCCATTCTGTTTCTTGTTTATCTAAACACCTTAGGAGGGAACCATCAAAATGCCTTCTGAACAAGGTGTCTACAAGGATGGTGTAACAGGCACATCAACGGATGAAGGTTTGTTGTTGCGTTTTGGTGAGGTGTGGGGGAATGGTGTTGTCTTTGAGGAAAGCGAATGTTTCTTGGTACCAAGGCGACTCGGGACCAATGAGAACACACACCATTTTAGACTCTGGTAGGTCATATGCTGGTATAAACAATTGCTCAACCAAGAACTTGCACTTCTGACTATGTGCTGGCAAGGAGGGAGCCAATGGTGGCCATTGCATCTGTAGCCCTATTGTTTGTTCGTGGGATTTGATCAAACTTGATTGTCATGAAATGTTGCTTAAGATCTTCAACCATGGTGTGGTAGAGAAGAATTTTATCATCTTTTGTTTGGTATTCATCATTGACTTGTTTTATGACGAGCTGGGAATCGCCATAGACTTGTAATTCCTCTATTTTCCAATGGATAGCCAAGCGTAAACTTGTGATGAGGGCCTCGTATTCTGCTATGTTGTTGGTACATGTAAAGGATATCTTGTATGATTTTGGGATGCTATATCCTTGAGGTGTGACCAATAATATTCCTACCCCCGATCCATTTTGAGTGTAGGAGCCATCAAAATACAATTGCCATGTGGAGGATGTGGTAACAGTCATAATGAACTCATTTGGTAATTCTGTGAGAAGAGGATGGTCACCTGGAAGTGGAGCTTCAACCAACTGATCTGCAATGACTTGTCCCTTGATTTCTTTTTTGCCCACATATTCAATGTCGAACTCACTTAAGAGCATGACCCATTTAGCCGTTCGGCCAGTGAGAGCAGTTTTGGACAAGAGATATTTAAATGGATCGATTTTAGCAATTAGTTTTGTTTTGTTGCTAGCATGTAGTGTTGGAGTTTTTGTGTGCTAAACACCAATGCCAAGCATGCTCTTTTAATGGGGGTGTAATTGAGTTCATATCCTACCAATGTCCGACTAATGTAGTAAATGACGTGTTCCTTCCCTTGATCATCTGTTTGTGCCAATAATGCCCCCAATACCACTACAGTAGCACATATATACAAAATAAGGGGTTTTCTAGGAGTAGGAGGCATCAATACGGGAGGTGATGCTAGATATTCTTTTAATTTCTCAAAGGCCTTTTGACATAGGTAATCCCATTTAAATTTTGTGTCTTTACGCAACAAGTGTGCAAATGGATGGCACTTGTCTGCTAGCTGTGAAATGAAATGCCTGACAGACTAGATTTTTTCTTGGAGACTATGCAGTTGTCTGAGAGTTTTTGGCGGAGGCATTTCCATAATAGCTTTTACCTTTGCGGGATCAACCTCAATGCCTATGTGAGAAACAATGAATCCCAATAGTTTTCCCGATGTGACGCCAAACACACACTTTTTGGGATTTAGGCGCAGCTTGTATTTTTCCACTCTTTCGAAGATCTATTTTAGAATGGGGATGTGTTCTTGTCTTGTCTTGGATTTTCCTACTAGATCATCCACATAGTCCTCCATAATTTTGTACAAGAGGTCATGAAAAATTGTTGTCATTGCCAATGATACGTAGCTCTAGCATTTTTAAGGCCAAAAGGCATGACCCAGTAACAGAAGGTACCCCATGGTGTTGTGAATGCAGTTTTATGCTGATCCTCATCTGCTATCCTAATTTGGTTGTATCCAGAAAACCCATCCATTAGTGATAACATTTCATGTCCTACTATAAGGTCCATAATCATGTCTATATTAGGGAGCGGGAAATCATCTTTAGGACAAGATATATTTAGATCTTGGAAATCTGTGCAGATGCGGATGCCCCCAGCAGGTTTGTTGACAAGTACAATGTTGGAGACCCATTCAGCATATTCTATTGGTTTGATAAATTCTGTGTCTAACAACTTTTAGAGTTCCACCTTGACTAGGAGTGCAATATGTGGGTGCATTTTGCGCAATTTTTGTTTTACAAGTTTTGCATCTGGGCGGATGGCAAGATTGTGAACCACCAAGGTAGGGTCCAACCCTGGCATATCGGAATAGGACCATGCAAAATTGATTTTTACCTTTGTAAGGAAGTTTATGAAGTATTGTTTCTTGATTTCTGTGAGGGATTTGGCAATGAGCACATTTTTTGGAATGACCTCAGTGCCTATGTTGATGCTGTCTATTTCTTCTATCAACAAATTTGATTTGTCCTATGGAAGATAACCAATGGTAGGGAGGTCAAATCCCTCATCATCAAGTGCCTTTTCCAGGTTTTCACTTTCAGATACGCCCTTTGTTTTTATTTCTTGTTCATCCAAAGGTGCCTCAGGGAGGTTTTCACCTAGGGAATCATATCTTTTTCTTTTATTATCTTTTTTGTGGCTAAGGGCTTTGACTTGACTACCAAAGTATCCCTTTTTGTGTAGTTGAATACCCTCGATTCTACTACAATCTTCCATATTTTGTGCTGTTAGGAGAGCAATGAGAGCATTATCGTTGGTGCAGATATCTAAAGTGGGTTTGTCTCGTTGGCCCCAATCAATGAGTTCAGGATGGACAAGATGTAGCTCATGTGAAGTGGGAGGGGTTACAAGGGTGATGGTATTGATGTAAGCATCCAAGAAGATATCTTTCTCATATTCATAAGGCATTTCATGGAATTCCTCTTCGTCAGCACTTTCGATATCCGAAGAAGGACTAGAAGGGGCACTAGTGATAGTAATCTTAGGCACCGGGGTGTACCCCAAGCCTCTGTTGTATCTGTAGGAGATAGGATTTATGGGTGTTTTTCTTCCTTTCTCCTCTGGTCCCAGGCCATGTCCTTTGTAACCCATTTTTTCAACTATGGCAGATGCTTTTGGGTACATTTCTTTGGATATTCTTGTTGGATCTTCATCTTCTTCTCGGGACAACCTTGAAGAGATATCTGCTTCAAGGCTCTCGTTATCAAGTGGGCCCCATTGCTGGAAGGTGGTGTTTTGGCATTGCATGACTAGTTTTGGGTCCTTTTTTATCTCTTTTGGTTTGCCAAATGACTTAGGAGAGAGAGGGAGGTTCCCTATTAATAAGATGTCCTCCAATTTGTATTCTCTACAACCATTGTCAAAGATCTTGATTTGATTATTTGGTTGGGATGATGTGGAGGCAACATTTGATGTGTCATATGGAGGCATTGGCGAGGGTCTATTTAGTGGGCAATGATACGGATGCTTCCCCTCTAATAGTTTGCAATATTGAAAAGGTTGGGGATCACCTTTGATAGTGATCTCTCTCCCGTTATAGGGGAATTTGATGCATTGGTGATAGGTGGAGGGTATGACCTACAAGGAATGAATCCATGGCCTCCCAAGGAGAGTGTTGTAGGGGAGGTCAAACTCTAGTATTTGGCAAGGGGTTTCAATTGTAATGGGGCCCACTTGAAGAGGTAAGGTGATCATGCCCTTTGAAATTCTTTCTGCATCATCATATGCCTTTATTGTGATCCTTCTTGATGTGTTTATCAGATCCTCAAAAAGTCCCAATTATTTTATTAATTTGTATATGCACATATTAAGACCGGATCCATCGTCTATTAGGATACGTTTGACCTTGTGCTTGTGGATGAGAGCTTCGATGTGCAAAGGTTTGTTATGGTCTTCATCTGCGGGAACATCTTTGGAGTTAAATACAATGTGTTGTTGGGAAGCAAGGTTTCCAATGAGGGCTTGGAATTGGGTGGCGTTGATGTTATCAGGAACGCATGATTGGAGAAGGGCTTGTTCCAAAATTTCTTTACGGATTGGGGAAGTCTTGAGAAGTTCCAAAATGGAGATTTGCGCAGGTGTCTTCCCAAGTTGATCGAGGAGGTCATATCGGTGGGTGGAAGACATGGGTGGGGGGTTTGGTGGGGGAGGGACTCCTTGGATGGTGACTTTACCTCGGTGTGTAGTTGCATTGTAGTCATTCTAGAAATGGGAGGTGGAAGGCATGGCGCCCTGAATGACTATCCTAGCAGGATTTGATCTACTTTGGGAAGAAGGAGGATTGACTCCTTGGATGGTTATGACATTGACATGATTGTCTGTAGGTTCAATGCGACCTACTAAAAAATCAAAGCTGGTTATGTGATTAGCATAGTCATAACCCATTGCGTTAGATGATGAGCCTTTTCCTTTATCATGATTCGGGAAGGGTTCCTGGTACATTGTGAGTTTGTTATTATTATTACCAGGTTTTGCATTTGCTACTTCAATCTCACCTCTATCAATGAGATCTTGTATGTAGATCTTCAGTTTCATACACTTGCGTGTATCATGTCCCTTGATACAATGGTATTCACAATACTCATTTTCATTATACCATCTTGGTTTAGGTTGATTGGGGTCAAACGGGTGAGTGATTGGAAAAACCACTATACCTGCTTGGACAAGTTTCTGAAACACCATTTCAATAGGCTCAGCTAGATGAGTAAAATCTCTTGGAGTCTTGTTATTCGATAAAGGTGGTCATCCCTAGATTGAGACATTGTTGTGAGGTTTTTGGGATTTATTTTGATTATTTTGATTGTTGAATTGATGATTATTGGTGGTGGATTTTGGGGGAGCGGCCATGGTTTGGACCCACTTTGCATCAGTTACACCATCATTGACCCCGTTTTTGTTCTTAGACCAGAATTTTGGCTTGTTGTTATGATAAGAGGAAGAACTTTGTGTTGATTTCTGGTAATGTTTCAAGGTTCCTTCCTCCAACAAGACACATTCGAGGGCGAGGCCCTTATCAGTCAATTTTTGGAAGGATTTGATGCATTGGGATATTAAGGGTCTTGAAAGTTCAGGCACCAAGTTCTTTTGGAATAGTTCAATTTGATGTTGGTCTAGCATGTCCCACTAAAATTTCTTGATAAGATGTCGCCATCTTTGTAGGAAATTGGCGAAGGTTTCTCTAGGCCTTTGTTTTGTATTACATTGGTCCATCATAGAAACATCATTACCCATGTTGTATGCATAGTGGGCCACAAATGTTTCTGCCAAGTTTGGAAAAGAAACAATGGAACCTCATGGTAAAGATGAGAACCATGCTAGCGCATCTCCCATGAGACTCTTGGGAAAGATTCTGGGAAAATAAAGGTCACTATAGGAGACTTCCTGGCATAAGATGTGGAATTCTCAAACATGATCGCAAGCGTCTCCTTTGCCTTCATACTTGGTGAATGTAGGAATCTCAAATCCCGAGGGATATGGTACAACTAATATAGATGGATCATAAGGACAAGGGCAAAACTCTTCGAACGAGTAAGTTTTCCTTTTATTAGTCCTTTGTTTCATGTCCTTGATGATATTTTTTATGTCTTGAATTTCCTTGATGAGGTCTTGTTGTGGGCTTTGATAACAATGAAGTGTATTTGCCCCAAGAATTAGGTGAGCCAAAAAAGGTGTACCACCACTAATATATTGATAGGATGAGGAGGTGGGTACATGGGATGTGATTACCGATGTCGCTGGGGTTTGAATGATATTTTTTTGTGGTCCGCAAACGGTTGTGACAGGATTGAATATGACCCAGATAAAACTTGTGACATTGTTGGGAGGAAGGGAGGTTTGTGGAATAGAAATTTGTTATTGAATAGAAGTAGGTGGTATAGAAGTTTGTTGGAGAATAGATGAGATCGGATTTGATAGTGGTATAGATGGTAAGGAGGAAGAAGGTGGGATGGAGACCACGGTGGGAGGTATCGCGGGTGGCATTGATTGAGCTGGGATGATTGATGGGGCTACAATTGATTGAGTTTGAATAGTATGTGCAACACTTTGTGTGGGAGTGAGGTTTCCTTGTGGTTGTTGGCCGAGAGAAGATCTATTAAACTCAAGTGGAAGTTGAGCTCCATTTTCAAGAAGAGCTTTTAGAAGTGCAGTAGGATTGTGTTTAATAAATTTGTCCATCATCTCTTGGTTGTAAGAATCTGCTAGGAAAGTTTGCACTGTCAGCAAAGTTCATCTTGGCTAACCATATCAAGATTTTGGCTTTGATCTTGATTGCTAGGTTGCCCACTTTGTGTATGATCTTGCATGGGATCTTCATATAGGACATCAATGTTTGGCATGCCATATTGTTGTTCAGCCATCTTTTTCTTTTGGGATCGAGTTGCGACCATACACGATATTTGTGATGAAAGGACTTAAGAAATTTGTGATGAAAAGACTTAGGAAATTTGAGGATGATTGATGGAGGAGGTATAGTAGTGATGGTTTAGAAGAAATTTGATGACTAGGTTGTCTTTGGTATGAACATAAAGGATCCATTCGAATGGCAAGTTGTATGAAGGGATATGACCACCCTGATTTGGATGATAGTTGGTGTTTCAAAGGACAAACTTGAATGTTGATGGAGAGGATGGACTCTTAGCTTCTCACTTAGGCTTATGAAATATGGGATGGACAGAGTTTTGACACAATTTTGGACTTGGTGTGGGTAATGACTTGGACAATTGTTTGTGTCTTGACAAATGTTTTTTCAAAGTGTTCGGGGATAGTGATGTGTTTTTAGTCTTCTCTTGGCAAGTGTGTATCAAACAAAGCAAACATAGTGATCAAATGCATATTATATCAAAGACACTCATGCTCATATACAACATTCTTAAGGCTGGCAAGGACAATAGTCATTGAATCCCAATTGGTTTCCCATCTACACTTACCCAAAGTGGACACTTAGATGCTTGCCCCCACTGGCTCCCCTCCACGGCATTCACTTCTCGGGGCAGCCAAGCATCAATTCCCATGAAAACTCCTCATGGAAAACTTTGTGTCTCTACTAAGGGCCGTAAAAATATGGGCTGCTTCAGAGGTCCGACCTCCTGCACCAATGAATAGAAGGTTTTTTGCCACTATGAAAAAGGTGTTTAGTAAGTCTTCCCGTTAGGAGCTACCCTTTGAAGTTGCGCAAGCGCAATTGAGGCCTATAGCCCAACGAAGCACTAAGAACTTAGTAGTCACGCAAGCATGATTGAGATCTCTAGGATCCTTCTAAGCACCCAATGTGAGAGTGAACTCTCATATAGCCCGAGCCATTAATCCTTTCATAGTCAATGGCCTATTTATTATAGTGAGTTGGGAACCCCAGGTCCAGGTGTACTCACTTGGGTCATTCCCCTCTTACCTTCTCAAAGAGAAAGTTGGGAGGGTAGGCTTGCTAGAGGTAAACACACAATCAAACAAGAAAAGGTTGGAGGGTCTAGATTTCTGATCGTCTATTAAGATGAAAGAATAATTTCCTACATTTACGCTTTTCTTAAAGACATATAAGACAATGGTTCATTCCATTTTAATTGATATCTAGGTGCCTAATTTAAATAAATGTACAATATTTGGTTGAATTAGCTAGGCAACCCGCAAAACCACTTGATTAGTAGTTTGAAAAATGGAGTCTTCAAAAAGCATCCTGTAAAAAAACTTGATTAGTAGTTTGGAAAAATAGAGTCTTCAACAACCGTCCTGCAAAACAACTTGATTAGTAGTTTGAAAAAATAGAGTCTTCAACAAGCGTCCTTGCAAAAAACAACAAAATGACAAAAATATTAATTTTTTTTTATTTTTTGGGAATGAATAGAAAAACATGAATAAAAACTTTTTTACTAATGACAAATGTGAATTTGAAGAAAGCTTTGATGGGTAAATGGGGTTTGACTAGGTTTTTGCCACTTTCCAAGGGATAGGCAAGCAAAAAATGGGGATTTTGGAGGAGAGATGAAAGAATGGGAAAATTTGTCCAAGAGGGACAAAGAAGCAAAAGTTGGAGATGGATAATATGAGAAAAATTTGGAGGTGATTGGATAAAAGGGGAAGGAGTTAGGACAAACCCTAAAATTAGAGAAATATGGGATTTTGGGCTTCAAAAAGTGGATTTTTGGGATAAGGCCTCCAAGGAAGGAAATGTGGAAAATGGCAATGTGGAGAATCTGGTGAAGTTTGGAGGAAAATGGAGTCAAGATAAATAAGATATGGTGAAAAACCTTAGATTTAACAGAGCAAACATGATTTAACAGAGCAGAAACCCTAAATTTAATAGAATAAAAAAAATGTCAAAGGTCCGGATTTCTGATTTTCTAGACAGATAAGAGCATAATCTCCTACTTTCACACTTTCGTGCAGTCAAACAGATTATATTTAAATAGAGCAGATAATAGGAAATGAAAAATAAAAAGAAATACAGACTACAGTTAGCGTCTAATAATTTCAAACAGATTAAAAGAGCAGACAGTAGCACTAAATAGATAGAAAAGTGTCAAAGGTCTAGATTTCTAATTGTCTAGATAGACAAGAGCATACTCTCTTATTTTCACACTTTCCTATGGTCAGAGCATACAGTCGCGCTAAACAGAATAGAAAAGTGAAAGGTCTGGATTTCTGATTGTCTATATAGACAAGAACATACTCTCCTACTTTCACACAGATTATAATTAAACAGAGCAGATAACAGAGCAAATAACAGATCGGATAACAGGAATTCAATTTCTCACAAAAACGCTCACGCTAATCGCAGAGCTATCGTGCTGAAATTGAAATAGAAATAGAAAAAGAACTGAAACAAAAATGCAACATAAATAGAAAAGAAGTTGCGTAGAAATATAGAGCCGCTATTCTGGAACCTACAAATTTATTTATTTATTTATTTTTTTCTGCAGTCGCGCTATTCTGGAACCTGCATCTCACAACTCACAAAAACCTAAAAAAAAACATTAGTTCTTAGGGACGTGGGTCCCATCGGGCGTGCCAAAATGAAGAGGAGAAAATAGATCAGAAGGTTAAATGATCAAAACATAACAAAAATAAACCTGCAAAATGCTAAAATAGCATGAAAAGACCAATTTACCTTGCTATTTTACCTTATCTTTCAGATTGAGCTTGATGAAGTGAAGGCGCCCCTTGATAATGTTCCACTTGATGTGCTCCTTTGATTGTTGGATGTGGATGGCTCTCCAATGATGTGTACAACATGAAAGAGATTTCAAGAGGATGATAAGGATGAAAATGATGAAGCTGCCAAGATGATTTCTTGGGCTCAAAAGGGTAGCATAAGCTTACTAGATTTTGAGATGTTCAAATGAAGGGGTGGAGCCCTTTTATTTATAGGAAGAGGAAAGACAAATGGATGGCTAGGATGGATTCGAGATGAAGGGCTAAGATTTACTTGTGAGCTCACACAAGCTCCAAGAGAGGGTGTGGAGACCAAGAAATATGCCTTAAAGGCATTTCGTATCTCCACACTCCACAAGGTGTATTGGAGGAATTAAAAAATTCTCCCAAAAAGGATATTATGGGGATTGGAGGAATAAAAAAGGAATTAAAAATTCCTTGAGAGAGGGGATACTTGGAGGAATGTGAGATTTTGAAAATCTTACATTCACCTGGGAAAAGATTATTTAAAAGCAAGGAGTTGACTTTGTGGCTAATCATGACGATTAGCCATTAACGATTCATTAGGAGGGGGATTGGAAGAAATGTTAGGTGGGATTAGGATCAAACTAGGAGAGAGAATGAGTGGAGGGAATAAAAAATTAGAAGAATAATATTAAGTGAGTTTAGGGAGTTTCTATAAGAATTTATTATGTTAATGATGAATTAAGAAGATGATTTGTAGGAATCATGCAGGTTAACTAATTATTTGAAATTAATTAGCTAAGAGGAAGATTTGTGAGGATTTTATTTTTTAGAAGAATAAAGAAAGGGATTGATTTACTAAATAAATCAATCACATGCTATAGTGACAATATTAATTATATTTAATTAATATTGAAGAGAATTTGAATTAACATAATTAATTAAATAATTATGTGAGGCATTAAAAATAATTAAAATAATTATTTTTAAGTGTCTACACATATCACTATCAAACCAACTGCAAGCCTTGGATATTGATGTTACAAACCAAAGTTTGAAAGAATTGAGTTTTTATCATTTATAGAAAAAAAGTTATGCATTTCGGGAGGCACATCACTCTTAAAAAATGTAGTTTGTTGTAAAAAACTACTTTTTGAGGGAGATGAAAAAATTAAAAAAAAATGCTTCAAAAAAATTTGAAAAAAATATACATAGAATCTACAGACAAAATTCTACAAATCACTAATTTACATCATTTTCAAATTCTTAATAGTTTAAAAGTTATAGTTGTCAGAAGTTGAAGATTATTTTAAAATTGTTCATTTCAGTGTCAAAAGTGGCAAAAAGGTGGGAACCATTATTGTGAGTTCATCCATATGCCTTAACACCCTCAGGATATCCAACAAATATACAAGGCCTACTCTGCAGTTTCAATGCCTTGCATTTCTACAGAGGTATGCGAGCCCATGCTGTACAACCAAACACTTTGAAGTGTCTGACAATCGGTTTCCTACTAGCCCAAGCTTGAAAAGGAGTAACACCTTGCAAAGCTTTGTGAGGAACCCAATTCAAGATGTGTGTGGCACAACTGATAGCCTCTTCCCAAAAGGCGGGATCAAGAGAACGTGCATGTATCATACAGCTAGCCATTTCTTTGAGAGTTCGATTCTTGTGCTCTGCAACTTCGTTTTGTTGTGGAGTGTATGCGACAGAATGCTGAAGATCAATCCCCTCAAATATACAAAAATCCTCAAGTCTTTTGTTCACATATTCCCTTCCAATATCTGTATGAAGAATCTTGACCACTTTCCCAGATTTCTTCTCCACACGAGTCTTGAAGTCTTGAAATCTATCAAATACTTCACTCTTATGAATAGGAAAGTAGACCCAAGTGAAATGAGAGTAGTCATCAATGAAGGTGAGGACATAGCAGACCTTATTAAATGAAGGTGTTGGAAATGAACCTGCTACATCATTGTGAACAAGTTGAAGAGCTTCCAAAGCTCTCCAAGCTTTCCCCTTATCAAACTTATCCTCAGGATGCTTACCCATGGAACAACCTGAACATACACCCTTTGAAAAACTGATTCTAGGTAGACCTATGACCATGTCTTTAGTGCTGACCTGTTGAAGATAGCGGTAGTTGAGGTGACCAAACCACTCATGCCATAGCTTACTTTCTGAATTTGAATGAGTAAGCAAGGCCCTAGAAGGAGAACTTGGCACAAAGTGGTAGAATGAATAAAGCCTTGAGTTTTCATTGACTTGTCCCACTACTACCAAGGCATCATCATCAAGTTCCTTTACCACAATTGATCCAAGTATAAACTGAACCTTTTTCCCATTCCCATAGTGAGTGATTTGGTAGATCGAGAGAAGGTTGGTAGACAAGTTAGGAACATAAAAAATATTCTCAAATATTTCATCATCCATGTCAACTGAACCTTTCCCTTCAACCTCTAATTGTGTATCATCACCTATGTAAATGTGAGGTACCTTAGATGGCTCCAATGAGGAAAAATACTCCTTTGTAGAACCCATGTGATATGAGGCACCTGAGTCAAGTATCCACTGCTATGAAGAACCTGTAGTAGCCACAAATGGTTACCCTTTTCCCTTAGACTGTGAGGAAGAGGAAGGAGTTGAATCCTTCTTTGTGTACGCAGATGACAAGTTGATGTTGTTTTTCTTGAGAAGATTTGTCAACTCATCAACTTGCTTGGTGTGGCATCGATGCTCATCATAACCATACTTCTTGCAATATGGGCAAGTTGGTTTATCCTTCTTAGGTGGTGTCCCCTTCTTGGAAGAGGATGAAAAATTGCCTTTTGATGGAGAGGATGATTGTTCTTTTTCTTGTTGTGGCTGTGACTTAGATTGTTTCTTCTTCTTGTTGGAATATTTTCCTTGACCTCCTTGATTACCTTTATTAGCCACCAAAGCCTTGGACTTTGAAGACTTGAGAAGCCCCATGTTTAACAACTTAGATTGTTCCAATATCAACATTTCTGTGAAAGTATGAAATGAAGACATGATGTAGGAACTCCCCATTGTTAAACGATGGGTTTGGAAGCTAGACACAAATGCTGCATATTTTGGTGCAAGCTTATCCAACAAGTTGAATATCAACTGAGCATCCTTTTTGTCAATTCCACAATCCTTAAGCTTTGCTCTCAGCTCATTTGCTTTGGTGACATAATCTTGGATTGTATCAAAACTCTTGGGATCCAAGTTGGTGAGCTCATTGTCAATCTTATAACCTCTGATTTCATCAACTTGACCATATAATTTTTGAAACATATCCCAAACATCTTTAATTATAGTACACTTCTCAATATGAAAGATGCGGTCATCTGATACATACTTGCACACAGTTCCAAGAGCCATGCAATTCTTAGTGAGCCATTTTAACTAAGCATTAGGATCAACCTTAGGATCAAGTGGTGCTTCTATTGTTCCATCTATGTAATGTGTGAGACCTTTTTCCATTAATTTGCTCCATACTTTATTTTCCATGATGCATAATTATGTGGAGTTAAAGGTGGAAATTTATGAGGACTCATTGCAACAAAAATGAAAGAGAACAAGGAAAGAGAGGCACAATCACACAAGACACCCCCAAATTCACTCAATCAAAGAACCCCCCCAAAAGTGATGATTTGACACTTTATACTTAGTGCATGTACAATGGACCACTTGCAAAAAATGGCAAAGTGGACTTTTGATTTCAATTTTACAACTGCCTCAATAAGGCTAAAAGAGATTCAAAATAATAGTGCAATAGATCTAAATTAAGATCTAAGCATTTTACAAGTACAAAAGAGGCCAAATAAGACCAATATCTGAAAGTACAATTTCCACTCAAAATCTCTAAAATCTGATCATTGATTATGAAATTAGATGAAAAAACATGCACTTTCAAAAAAAAATGGCACTTGAAAAGGAGGTCATATGAGCTCAACGAGGCCTTTGAAGTTACAGAATTGAGGATTAGATAGGTACAGCTAAGAGAATCCAAATTTTTTGAGAAACCTGTGCATCGCAACCAAAAAATAATCACACCTCTGTGAAGAGCATGAAAAATTATCCCAAATCAAAATAAATTGCACCCAAAAAGGAGCAAAATTGAGCAAATTGTGGGTCTCCAAAGTTGACCCAAAAATCTAAACTGCTCAATGGAGAGGGGTCTAAAAATTTTCAAAGAAAATGCTGACTAGACGCTGACTATGCATTTTGGATTGTACATTGCTGACTGTGCAGAAGGTACGGACTTGAAAAAAAATTTCAGGTGGAAAATTATTTTTCAGAAAAAATATTTTATTATTATTTTTTTTGGAAAAAAAATCTGAAAATTCCATACCATACTGCCTGAATTGGGTAGAAAATTTCCTCCACACCCAAAAATTGATTTTCGTAAAAAATGGTTGAATATATACTCGATTTTCATGAAAACGACTCCTGAACGCAATGGTGAGGTCGAAAATGCTTTAAGATACCTCCAGAAAACACAGTTTCCTCAGATCCAAAAATAGGAGCCTTCCAAAATGTCTCCAAAAACCAATCAATGAAGCCACAATGACTCTGATACCATATGATATTTTTCCAAGATCAAGGGCACAATGAAAAGTATAAAAAAGAGACAAAAGAATGACAAGATTAAACTGTATTCTCATCAATATGTGAATGATCAATTGGATTCACCAATACAATGAATATAGGCTTGCTTATATAGGCAAGGCCATATGGATGTACAAGCACACAATCATGACATGTGGCTAAATGAGAAACAAGGGTAGGTGAGAAGTACTAGGGGTAGGTAGGAGAAATAATATAATATTCCACAAGAGGTGGATGACCCACTGAATGTGGAGTGTAACAACAAAATAAGACCACAAAAGGTAAAATTTCTCCTACAAGCTCTATCCTATGTGCACACTTCCCTAAGTGTCTCATATCCAAACTACGAAGAGATGCATTATCCTAAGTTAACTTAAGTAAAGTGTAATAATATCCATAATGAATATTTATTTACACCAATAGGGTTCATATTATTTTAAGTAAGATTCCTAGTGAAAATAGGATGATATGCTACATAAATATCTTATTAATTATGTTATGATGGTCTCATAAATGTCCTACAATTAAAACTCTAACATGTTTTTCTTGGTAACTGGCATATACTCTTTTTGTGTGAATGAGAAAATGTCTTTAAATACAACATATAATATTTTTCTTGGCAAAACAAAAATCATACACACACATGAAGACCATTTCCAGAATATTTATATACCAAAACAAACTAAACCCATACCATAATCAACCAAAATTTCTTCATTGACCTTTTGCAAAGCCTGATGACATCTAATATTAAAAATCAATAAAATAAATTATAACTTAGCTGAAATAACTATAGATATCATCAACAATAAGTATATTTAAATTTTTTAGTTCTAATAAAGAATGGTATTTTGTTTTTTTGGTCCTTCTTAATATCTATGTACTCTTTGTATATTTGCTTAAAATTTATATAATATGTATAGACTTCAGTTTTTGTTTAAAACAAAAAAACTATTTTTAAATCTAATAAAATTATAAGGTTTCAATTATAGCTCATCTTTAGTTTTGATTTCTTCACGATTTATAAAAATAAATTTATTTCAATTTTTAAGTAGGTGAAGAATCAATATCGGTTTTCAATTAATTGTAAAAGATCTTTTTATTATCTTTTGAGATTCTTCTATTTTTCAATAATTAAATGCATTTCAAATTTCCAATCACTAAAGATATTTAACAATACATTTTATTAATTGATTTATATAGTAGTGAATTTGGTACTTGTCTCTATATACTCATAAAATCTAAGTGGATCTAGAACCCACTTTTTTAAGTAGATGACTTGACAGGTAAGCAGCTGTACAAAATCAGAAAAAAATATAGGAAATGCCAACATAGCCCTCACTACACTAGGGCCCTCTCCCTTATCAAATATTTCAAACCACCATAAGACCCTTTCCCTTAACGAGTATCTTTTTGAGATGAATAAAAACACTAAATACAACTACCTAGATTATAAATTAATAAAAACATCTTTAAATACAACCAAAATTCTAAACTAATAAAACATATATTAAAAATATATTTAAATAGATTATCAATTAATAAAATATACGTTAAAGAAAATATTTTAATAGAACAACTAAAATTATACATTAAGAACTATTGACATAATCAACTATTGAAAGTATGTGATGATTATCGCTTGCGATGGGAAAATCATCGCCTGGAATTCTTCGGTCACACTACGCTTACAAAGCTGCCAGGTAAGAATGTGGTTCTCGAGGCTAAATGTGCCTAACGCTTCGTCCTGGATTCAGAATTTCTTATAATTTGTTGGCCCAATAATATTTGCCGAAGTTGTTCTCTCCTTTAATACTGTTCTACCCATAATTTTTTTAAGATGAGGATGAATATTGGGGGATCTGCAATGGAAAAACTGTGTCTATATGAGTTGCTTGTCATTCATAAACTTAGTAGGCACTATTACAACTCTGTGTATATGGGTTAGATTCTGTAGATATGAATCTGTGATCATCCAGATTCTGCAACCATCCGATCTATCCCTGAAAAATAGCCTTATCATACCCTATATTCTTTTTAATCCTTCTTATAGGGACGGTGACATTTTTGATCTGGTAGATTTAGAGTTGTGGGTTTTTTTATATAATCTCTGAAGAGCCCACAAAATCTTCTAAGCTGGGAATAAAATCTAGTCATGAGAAAAAAGTCAAAACCCTCTAGGTCTCCGGGTCTTAATACCTGGTCAGAGGAAGAGGTATATGGGCATTACTGTACTGTTTTGCATTCAACAGCTTCTCTGAACACAGCAGAAGAACACCCAGTTGCAGAGAAATCGGATGTGGCTAACCCAGAAAGAGTGGGATTGAACAATAGCAGGTTAAAGTACATTTCATGCTTACCTGATTCAAGTCATCTCTTTATGTTCATTTTTGTGTACACTTAATCTTATACGGAATTAGGGTTTTATCAGGACTTTAATTCCAAACAATGCTTAGTTCTGTATTAATCGATGGCCGTTTCATTTTACAGCCAGGATGCTCAGGGAAAGAATAACAACGCAGGTATATCAATCTCTTTATAAAATGTCGGTTAGGTTTTTTGCTTTAGGGTTTGTGGTCATAATGTATCATAGTTGTGAGATCTCCCACTCTCTCAAAGGCTCTGTGTCTTTATTGCCTATGATTACTGGTTGTAAAATTCCTCTCTTTTAGGTCACTATGCTATTGGATTAAAATGTTATTTTTGTAGATGTGAATCCAAATGTGGACAGTGTTAACCAGCCTGCTCACTATCGGATACGGAAGATAGGAAAAGAACCAAGATCCGTTAGGGACTATCTGAGAATAGCAAGGACCAAGTTTAAAACTGAACCTTCGCAAACACTAAGAAGGTAACCACTTGCACTTCATTGCATATTCTTTTTTGCCTTTTGTTTAACAGTAATTTCTGTTGATCTCAGAAGCGGAAGAAACAAAGGAGATGGCTGAAGCAGAACATCACAATAAAGTACGGAAAACACAAGTACAATAAGGGCATACGAATGTGTCAGGAATGTTGGCCGTAAAGACTCGTTTAAAACAGTTTTATTCACAAACAGGGAATGAAGAACTGCGAATACTCAGCGATCTCTTACTTGAGCAATGGTTTGATAAAAGTTTTTTAAAAAATCGATTTATAACAGACTAGAACCTGACAGATTTTTTTTTAATTTTTTCATTAATTTGGAGAATCAAGTCACGGGGACTTGTTTTATAACTCTGTAGCCATGCCCAGATATCTGTGTTTTTCAAATAGCTGAACAGTCTATCAATGTTTCAGTTACATGTAAGTGTGATATAGTTCCACAGTTCATTTAATTCCGATTAATGAGTATTTGTTTATGTTCATATTTTTGTTATGGTGAAATTTGGAGAAAATAATAATAAACAGCACTTACATTTTTCTGTTGCATACAGAAAAATATTTAAATAGCAGTATTTATTGACAGCTTGTAACAAAATAAATAACCATCTTTGTGTTCCATGGGCTGTACCATCAACAAGGTTTAAAAGAGCTTTTTATCTTCAAGAGCTATTACATGACATTTACTATCTGCTGTTGTCGAATAAAAAAAATGAATGCTTAGAAACAAACATAAAAAATAAGGAAATGTTGCTAGTTACTGTTTTTCTTGTATACTTCAAATTTCTCTTTCAGGATATAATTAGTATTAATAAATTGATGTTTATATTTATTAAAAAGTTATTTTGTTATAAAAAAATAACAGCTTTATAAAATCAGTACATTAGATATAATAAAGCAGTAGTAAAATAATAATAAAATTTATATTTAATTTTGTTTCCAGCAATAAGAGCTACTATTGTCTGGTTCTTTACTAGGCTAAGATAGGATTTCATATCTGAATAAGTCACCCTAATCAAAATCTAGATAATCTATTAATTTATAATTTTTGTCAAAATAATTTATGTTAAAATTTTGTGTAACACTTACATATCTTAATACTATTTGTTTGTTGGATTAAAATGAGACTTATGTAGAGCTTGCGTGAACTAAGAGATTAGATCCATTACATACATAATCTTGAATCATGAGATACATTAGACTTCTAATCAACTTTTTATACAAAGTAGAATCTACCTTGGTACTTGCATATTTCATAGTCAGTTTCTCATCAAGTGTTGAATGAGTTGAATGATAAATGTATTATATAATGAATTTGAGAAATAAATATATCTATTTATTGTTATTGTCCTTTCACTCCAATAAAATAATGCACTGGTCTTAGAAATAGGTTCCAAATTGCATGATGTGACAAATAATCAATTTTTAAAATATGTTGCTTTCACTTAAAATTTATTAAAAAAAATTTGTGAAATATTGGATATTATTTTTGTGACATTTATTATAAATTTTTTTCATTAGTTATAATATAACTATTCATCATTTTAATCCATATAGATATATTAAATATTTGAAACTATAATAAACTTAAGACATTAGAAACTATCATAAAATCATGATATTCCTCACTTTGTAAATGGTTATGATTTTCTACTATAGAGTGCACTATTTATTTTAAGGTCACTATTGATAGATTTAGCTAGAAAATAAAATAATTGATTGGATAGAAATGAATTTTTTGCACTTGAAAATAGAAAAGTGAAGACTGTCAATCAAATTTTTTTATCAAACAAGAAGGATAGAAATTATGCCTATATATCTTAGGAATCACTTGAGAGTAGCAAGAAAGAAGGGAAAATGTACCAGAAATTACTTTAACAAATCTAATGCAAGTATGTGCCTCTTACTTTTCATTGCATATTTTTTTGCTTGTCTAATTTAAAGGTAATGTGTGGTGACCTCAAATATAGAAGAATTGAATATATTCAGCAGCCTCCTATTTATCAAATTTAGTTTGATTTAATTATAATAGTTATTAAGTATGAGAAGAATCAAAATCTTTTTTCAATTGATTTGGAAAGAATTTTTTAATTTGTTGAGATTCTTATAACTGTCAACAATTAAATGCATTTTGGGTATCCATTCATTAAACACATGTAATGAATTGAATATTTTGGTAGCACTTTCAAGTACAAAACTTCAACTGATACCTTATTATTACACTTAATTTGTTTTGATGATGTATGAAAAGGGTCATTTTAATTTCTAGTACTACAAAAAAAAAATTATTTTCACTTGATTTTGAAAGATCTTGCTGTTATACCTTTCTCAAATTTCAATTGAATTTCCAACTGCTAAAGACATTTTAGCATAAAACTTTTAAAGATCTAGCATACACATTACCCTTCCAATTTCTCCCCTCCTTTAAGTCTATTAAAATTCTATTATTTTTTAATTTTGGTAAAGGTCTAGGGTTAGGCTGCACTGGCAAAGAAAAGTTGCAATCAATAGTTTGTAGCAATCAATGGATCAAAGACAATAGACTAAGCGAGATGATGTGGAGGGATAAAAAAAGGAGGAACGAATGGAGTAAGGTGCGTATAGGTAAGGGTGGTGTGAAGGGTGGAAAGGAGAAAGCATGGAGTCGGAGAGAAAGAGAGATGGTGAGGAGGGATAAAGAGAGATGGTGTGGAAGGATAAAGAGAGATGGTGTAGAGGGATAAGAAGGGGAGGTGGCTAGGAGAAATTCGATCATAGAGAAATCTGAGATGTGCTTATGCTTCAATATGCTCACCACGGGGATGGGAGATCCTCCATTGTGATCTCAATTATTTTGGTCCTTCCAATAGTTTAAATATAAAAAAAATCTACTTTTATGTTTTACAATGGTTTAAATAATAGACACTGAATTATTTACTTATCAAAACAGTTGTACATAGTGTTTTCTCCTCTATGGATTTTTCGAGCTTGTTCCCCTATTGTTTTGCATGGTGATGTTCCTGTCTATCTTTGCTATGATTGCTCTTTAGGTATTTCTTGTTGATTCGCTGTTCGAACTTGCAAATGGAGCTATGCTCTCTACTTATTTTGTTTCTTTTCTTATGCTCATCATCTCTGAGCGTGTTTCTCTACTTTTTGTTATCAGTTTTGGTATCCTTAGCTGCTAGACTCTTAGTAGTATGTATGGCATGGAGCAAAGTAGAGCTTTTCTCCATGCATCCTTTTTTCATTTTCTTGATAATTTGTATGTAATATTTACTTTCTTTTCTGATTAATATAATACATGATGGGCCTTGGGCTTTGTCTTTAAAACAAATACTTTACAATAATAGTTTATACAAATAATATAGAAATTCTATTCCTATAATAATTAAATCATAGAAGTTATTTTATCAATTATAATTATAAATATAAATTAATGTAGAATTTAAATGTTATACATATGAGAATAAAATTAAAATATAGGTATTGAGTTTTTATTTCAATGAAGAAACTTTTTTTCACACATCAAAAAAAACTATTTTATTATATGTAATTTTTTCTTTCTATATTTGATATATAAATTTAATTGACTTATAATAGAAGAGTGATCTTGAAAATTGAGATATATTGATGTTTGTGGAGACATTTGAAAAGTATATCAATCAAAAGATTTATATTCTTCTAAATTAAGACTTATAGTGAATCTAGAATGATGCGCTTTAATAAATACTCTAATAATTATATTATGGTCCTCTTAAACTTCAAGACATTTTTTAATGATTAGTAAATATCTTTTTGAAATGAATAATAAAATATCTTTAAATACAACAACAATAATTATAAATTAATAAAACATTTCTAAATAAATATCTTACCAAAATTATAAATTAATAAAATGTGAGTTAAACAGAATCAATATTATAAATTAATAAAATGTGCATTAAAAAAATATTTTTAAATACAACCACTAAAAGTATAAATTGATAGCTATTGAAATAATCAAACAATAAATACATTTAAATTTTAAATTCGCCAAGCTGCCAGGTAAGAATGTGGTTCTGTAGGCTAAATGTGCCCAACGCTTTATCAGGGATTCAAAATTTCTGGACCAATAATATTTCCCCTAGTTGTTCTCTTCTGGGCACTAGCAATCCTTTAAAACTTTTCTACCGGTAAGTTTTTTAAAGGATAAAAATTGGCGAGATCTCCAATGGAAAATCTTAACAAGCACTATTAAAACTCTGTCTATATGAGTTGCTTGTCATTCATATAGGGTTAAATTCTGTAGAAATGAATATGTGATCATCATCCACGTTCTACAACCATTGTCTACGTTTTCTAACAATCTGACCATCGGATCTATCTCTTAGAGTTAGCCTTATTTTCTTTTTAATCCTTCTTATAAGGACGGTGAAATTTTGGATCTGGTAGATTTAGATTTGTGGCTATTTTTGTGCATTCTCTCAAGAGCCCACGAAATCTTCTAAGCTGGGAATAAAATCTAGTCATGAGAAAAAAAGCCAAAACCCTGTAGGTCTCCGGGCCTTAATAACTGGTCAGAGGAGTTGATATCATTATTCTAATTACAGGCCTGGAATTTGACGGTCACCCCTATCTGTCATATGAATTTTTGATGATGGTTTAGTCATTCAATGCCTTTCATTTGACGTTTTAAGAAAAATATTAACTGTCAAAAAATATAAAAGTAGAAGATTGAAGCAATGAAAATCAATGCACATCTTTCTTGGGAAGAAATGAAAATCATTATCTTAATGAGAAAATAATGATAAATTAGTAATATATGCAAAAATCTTAAATTTTCTAAATAAGTTTCTAAATTAATACACTAATATATATTATATATTAATATTAAATGATAAACAATTAATAATTATTAATTTAGTAATAATAAACATTTAAATTTTAAAATTATATATATTATGACAAGTTTCTATAACAATCTTATTAAATATATTTAAAGTATTAAATTGACTAAGTTTCTAAATTCATATATAAAAATGGAATATATTGTAAAAATTTATATTAAAAATATTTTATCAATTATATTCTATCATTTCAATTATGACAAGTTTCTAAATTCATATGAAAAAATAGAACTATTCTAAAAAATCATATTAAAATATTATAAAATTAGAAACAACTACATTCTTCCATATTCTAAATCCTTCCATTTCAAAATATTCTAAATAATTTGTATTTTTATAATAAACATTCTAAACGAATATATATATTACCTACTATATTTTTTACAGTTTATTTATAATTTGAAGTGTCATCTATACGGTTTTAGAAAAAAATAGCATGTCAATGCATACGTTCTACTAATTTTTTATGCTGTCAAATACGGTTCAAAAGTGAAAAAACAGCCATTTTGCCTGTCAAATTCTAGGCCCGATTCTAAACATCTTTAATAAATCTGTTATGTAATGAATTTGAGAAATAAATATATCTTTTTTATTTTTATTCTACTTCCACACCAATAAAATAATGCATTCGTCTTAGATATGACATTTCAAACTTTTATTTCCTTTTTCAAAAAATATTTTGTAACGATACATGAAAGAACGTCAAATTATGCTTTTTCTTTAAAGGAAATCATACCATGACACCAAATGAGTAATACAAATCTAAAGGCAAAAATGCAATTAATTTTGTCAATGGATGGAGAGTGGAAGTGGTGAAGGAGCTAGAGTTTTAGGTGCTAAGAGTGGTGATGGAGAATTAGAAGCAGATGACGGTGCACCATGGAGATTCAGGGTTTCTATTTGCTTGCTTCTCTAAGGTTGCAAGTGATTAATGGCTGTCTAGTTTGTGTTTTGGCGAGTTTTGTTGGTTCCTTTTGGGAAAATCTAGCTATTTGTCCCTCTGGGTCTGCATTTTCTCTCCTGGAGAGTTTGGTTCGATGTCTCCTATTTTGGAGATTTACTTTGCTCAGAGTCTTGTTCATTTCTAGGGATAATTTTGCATATCTGGCAAGCTGGTTGTTGCAGTGTGCTCTCCTCTTTGGGTGTAGCATTCTCTCCTTGCTCCCTCGTGTGGTGGGCGACTATCCATCTGGGTGTTGCACTAGCTTCGGGGTCCTCTATCATTTTGGGTTGGTTGGGTGTCTGGCTCATGTTCTGCCTTGCTGGGTGGTGGTGCTCCCCTGTAGTTGGCTACCCTTGGCCTTTGCTAGTGATGGGTTTCTGGATTGCCTTGTTCTTTCAAGCTAGTAGGGTGTTGGTTGCCTTGGGTTGGAAAATTCGTGGTTTGGTTTTCTCCTCTTTTTGTAAATGAGTTCTCAATTCTTCTTTGCCTATGCTTCTGGTTCTCTTCCTTGTGGATCCATTTTCTTTTTTGGTTCTTATTTTCTAGTTAAGGGTCCTTTTGGGTTTTGTGGTGTTCTGTGACCCATTGTGGAGCCATTTCCTTTTTTGGTTCCGATTTTCTAGTTGAGGGTCCTTTTGGGTTTTGTGGTGTTATGTGACCTATTGTGGCTTTTTAGAGCTCTGAGTTTTTGTGATTCATGTATTCTTTTGTGGGCTCCTTTGGTTTTCTTCTTGGTTTTCTTCCACTCTTCTCTTTTTGAGGGGATGTTTTCTCTTATAGAGGTGGAGAACTCCCTCTTGGTTTTTGCCAAGGTTTGGCCTTCTCTAGTTCTTTCTTCCTCTCTCGTGGATTCTATTGAGGAAGATGATGGAAGCTGTTTGGAGGAGGTTGTTGTTGCACTATTGGTGGTTTGCGGTTTCTCTAATGGTGTGAATTCCTTCAATCTTTTGCTCTATCTTTCATTTCCTTTGGAGGTGGAGACCAAGGTTGAGTTCAAGATTTTGATGTTTACATGGATTATGTTCTTTCATCAAATGAAGGTTATGGTAACCTTTTCAGAACCCATTCTTCTAGTAAGTTCAATTTGTAACAATTTAATGTCCCTAGAAGTGAAGGTTATGAGAGCCTTAGAAAAACCCATTTTAAAGGTTAAGGGAGCCTAGAAAAACCCTATGTTAATGATTGTTTGAGTTCTTAATGTACTAGGTCTTGTTGTAGGCTCAACCAGTTTTTTAATGCCCACTTGTTTTGATTTCGCTGTGTAGTGGCTCTTGTTAAGTCCTAATGTAATTTTTGTCAAGTTCCTTGTAGGGGTTCTAGATTCCCACTAATTCTAGAAGGTATTGGGTCTCCTCAAAACCCGTTTTCCCCTTAATAAAAGACAATGCAATTAATTTCTAGAAAAGCAAAAAAAATCATAATTTAGGTCTACTACATTATATTCACAATAATACAATTATACTCTATCATAATGATCAATGGAGTGTTAACTATTAACAATAATTGTAGCCTATGTTTAGTGCTCTACCAAGATCATGAAGAATTCTTATCTTTATCTTTCTATGGTCCACATTGGGGAGTAATTTGATCCCAACCCAGAATGATGTGAGAATGCAAGGACCTAAAAAGATTAGAATTGTAAAACTTATGTCCTAAGAGACCTAAAATGATTGTTTCAAGTGGAGTTCAATGTTAAATGTTTTTTTGCAAGGTTTCAATTTCAAGTGTGGTGTTGATTTGTCAATTGGAAATGTTTGTTTTGCACACACTTAGAAAACTGTTATCTCCTAGAAATGCACCCTATGCAAAGTTTGACAACCTAAGCTTTTTGGAGAAACATGGGATCAATTCAAGGTTGTGGGTCACCTATGACTGAACTGAACCTCCAGATAAGGCCGACTCCTAGCTGGTCATCACTTTAAAAGTACTAATTTTTTAAGGAAAAGAGAAGGAAGATAACTTAAAAATGTAAAGCCCACCTCTACAAACTAAAGGGAAATTACTAAGTGAGTCACCAAAACTTCTAACCTTATGATACTCAGAAATTTGAAACACTATGAAAAACTATAATGACAACAACGAGTTAACACAACTTATCCAAGACATGCATATGCATAAATATTTCGCAAGAAGGTCTGAATAGGATTATTCAATAACTTAGACACAACTTGAAACTTGCACAAGAAACCTTTACAGAAAAGGCATGAAGTGAGAAAAAATCATAAGGAAACAAAGTACTCTTCACTGACAACTTGATCAATCACAAAAAGTTTAGAATTTTGCTAGAATAAGAAGGGATCAAACTATCATAAGCCTCCAAGGTAGTTTTTATAAATACCAAATCACGTGAGTTACAAAATATGGCAAAAAGAGAGAACAAAGGACTGTTAGAAGTCACTAAGGCTCAAATCTGCATAAATAGGAACTACTTTCGAGAATGATATACAAACATGAATATATACTCTTCTCTCTCCCTCCAAAACTGACCAAAAAAGGAACTTCCAACAAACTGGTGTTGGCTGTAACAAAAACCCTCAAATCTAGCCAATAAATTAATCTCCAAAAGTCATAAATAACGGTGAAAAAGTCAAAAATTACTTAGTCAAACATGATGACATCTCAAAACCTCAATAATTTTTCTTAAATTGACTTAAACAACCCTCAACTCCACCCAAATCCTTGGCATAGATGTCCTATATTCTTGGCATCTCTCATTGATTGAGTCTTCATCCTCATTTGACTGAGACACTTGGCAAAACTTTAAACCACCTCTATTTGCATTGAATAATAACAAAATGATCATTAAGGTTTATAATCACAGCTTAAAGTAAAAATGTTTTACAATGGATATATACAAATATGTCTCTATTTAAACATAAATGGCATGCACAAGTGCTAAAAACACAACTCCTTCAAAGGTGATGTGGTATCTATATGTCGAAGATCTCAAAAAACCCAAGGCACATAAGGCATTAAAAAAAAACCTAAGGCATGAAACATCTTATTAAAGACTACAGGGTCATTACCTTGCATTTATATTCTTAAAAGTTTGGCAAAAAATGCCATCTTTATCTATCAGCATTTTAGGGTTTTCAAATCCTAAAAAAAATATTTTTAGCTCTCATTTTGTTCTCAAACTTCCTCTAGAAGCATCACCGACATGCTCTGGCATCACCATTATTAGGGGTTTACTAATATGAATGCATTCTCATGACTTTCATGGCAGTTTGAGGGCATACTGTAGTAGATTTGAAACATTCTAGAGCTTTATCCTAACATCACTCTTTATTTCCTAAAGGTAACACCTTCACGCATTGATCTTTTTTGTGATGACCATACATCTGTATTTTTTTGGGTTTCTGTTTATAGCTATAGTTCGCGCTTAAAACATGGTTGCTTCCTCTTTCAGACTTCTGAAGGAAGTTTGGTGATTGGTTGACATAAGTTTGAAACCCTAAATGAAAACCTGCACACAACCACCATTGGGGTTTTCTTTATGCTCTTCTTGTTCTTTGAACATAGATATTCCTCATAGATTTTGATTACAAATAGGTTGTAACTCGTAAATCTCTATTCTTGAAGATTTTTTGAGAATTTGCTTGCACACCGAAAGCATCTACATGTATTAACTTGTTGAAATACCACTTTTCTAGTGTATTGCCTATTATTTGAACCATAGACTGTATTCATACTCGCGGTTTATGCTTACAATTAATATGGTTAATATGGTAAACTTTCAATCCTCTATTTACATTATTCTTTAACCAAAAAAACTCCTTTAAGATGTAAATCTGGTATTATTCTTTCGATATAAATGACCAATACTTCTTTTTGACACAACCCATATGACGATTTCTACTGAAAATAGACAATAAGGGTCTACAAACCCTTAGTTTTTTCCCTACTCATTAAATGGCCACCATTTTCTTGAAATTTTGAGGATTTCTTGTTTGTAGGTGTCGTTGAGATGCTATATAGTGGCTAGGGTTTAAAACCCCCACCTCTTGGCTTTCTTTGTTTCCTCATAGCCTTGTTGTTAGATGACAGGCCTAGATCTGAAGTTTTTGTATCTTGGCATTATGCTTTCACAGTCACATAGATTGTTATGTTGCTTCAGGAGGCTGCTTTTAATTGTATTGTGAGTTTACTTATCTCTTGGTTGTCTTCATGTCTCTTTAAATATTTTATTCACTATCAATTTTTTGAAGGATGTATTTAAAAAATATATTGCTTCTTTCATCACTGTATTTGTCATGTAGCTTTGTTTGTCTCTACTAACATTGTCATTATAAAAAACAATAGGAGATTTGATTTCTATATATAATCTTTTGATTTGAAAAATATCAACGACCACTTTGGGACTGCCCTCTTAATATGTGATCATGTTGTTAATGAAAACTTCCTTATATTGATGAGGCTTGGCTTTGAAGACCTAGGTTATTATCATCATTATGACTGTAACTATGACAAAGGCTCAGTATCTTTACTTTATATATATATATATGGTCTACAACTCTTTGCATGGTTTTTAGCAGAACTTCCTTCATCTTTGTCCTTAACCATGTTGTCTTTATTGTCCCATTCAGCCCTTGAGTATTTTCTAGGCTTGCAACTTTATTGACACATACGACTATGTATTATTATCAAAGAAAGAAGCATTGTCACTATATTTAAGATAATGACTTTTGTTCATTACTATTGATATAATGCAAAATAAAAGACTGATAATGAAGACTGTTACGAATCCCTTGGTTGCTATGAATTTATTGTTCATTGCAAACTTCCTCTACCTGTGAGACTACTTTCTTTGCAAAACTTCATTTGAACTAGAGACACTGTATTCTTAAATTATTTCTTCTATGAAATCTGTGACTGTTTGTTCACCTCTTTTGACTATGATAGTCAATATATCTAAAATAAAATAAAATAATGATGATACAAATCACCATTTTGCATCATTCTATGTTTGAATTGTTGCAAGTTTGTTCACGGATGCCTAAACTTATCACTGTATATATCGGTAACTAGTTTCCCTTCCCCTAACTTGATGTGACTAAGTTTAAACTAAAAGGTTTCATGACAAATAATATCATGTCCCTTTAATAGCTTAATATTTTCTCTTTGAAAAGAATGAATACTCTGAGACCATTTAAGTCCAGAGTTTCTGCCAAATGAATCCTTTGATGACAAATACAAATATCAACACTAATATTTTTCATTTTCAAATCTAATTATTCCTTTGGCAAGACTCTATACTTAAATAGTCTTAGGTAAAAATACAGTAACTGCACCATTCATTTGCATGTTGGGCTCAGCCCTTGTGGGAGCCACATTTTACCCCACATGTTGAAACTGAAAATGATTAGACCTATATCTGCACATAATAGAAACATGTTATAAATAAAATGCCTATTTGAGGTGTGTATGATAGCAATTCTTTGGCTTTAATCTTGATGCACATATAGGCTAACACATGTATGCATGTGTGAATGTACATGTGTAGGGTATAATCATTCATTGCTTAGAACATCTGTTCTAACTTATTGAATTCATCTATGTAGGAAATTGAAAGGCACTTAGAAGCAAGGAGCTGATTAGGAAACAAAGCAGAACAACTAGGGGCAAAAACACCACCAATACCAATCATTCAGGCAATGACTGGTTACTTTCTATACATGCTTAATTTCTTTACATTTACTCATTTGTACATAGTTTAGCTTTTATTTTGTATCATATGAGCAGAGTCAATCTCATGGATTTTTTGTGTTAGACATATGTATTTATCACATTCAATAAAGATTACATCTTTCAAAGCTTTTGAAAATCTTTATGTTTAATTTTCTTAAATGATTGCAAAGATTTCATTACTTTTTGTAATCTAACTATCTAGGAGTTTGAATAAAAAATGCACCATTAAAGCTTGGAAAACTTAGATGGCTCTACCAGATTGATCCTGTAGGTGACAATGTGGTAACATTTTTTGGCAGTTTCTGTTGAATGTTTGCCTACTAAACATAAAAAATAGTAGCCTAGACAAGTCTTGAGCACAAAGTCACTTAGTAATCATGACTAAAACAAAAATTAGGGTAGACAATAACCCTTGTTATCTTATTTAAGTACCGGTTTAGGATCTATGATAGTGAAGTATGAGACATTACTATCATGGGTTGTAGATATGCACTTGATGAGCTAATGAGAGTTATCTCCTACACTGGGTTGACTCAAAAATAACTCCTTAATGGTTTACTACCATTTTCACTAATTGATTGGATATGGGCATATGATCTATGACAGAAAGACATAAGTCTTACTATAATAAATGGTATATGTATGCTCAACCAGTTAGTGAGGAAAGATAGTTGTACTACTTTGAACAAAACCCCGCTTCTTTCAATATAGAACAACCTTGAAGACCTAGGAAAACTAAAAACAAGCCATCTAGACAACTCAAATTGTGTTGAGACAACACTTAGGGATATCAAAACATCTAATCTATAGTGCAGTAGCACATTATTGAAAGTTGGAAACCTATACTAATAGGCACAGAAAAACTCTCATACCTCAAAGCAACGCTTGAGGTGTATCCCATTTATAGGGATAGGTAGTAATTCTCCTTCCATGGTCGAGAGCTGAAATGCATTATGCTCCTTTCATTCAGAAATAATGAAGGGTCTAATCCATAAATTATCAAAAACCCTTTTCATTTGCAATTGCTGATACTCCATTGTCTTCATTGCTTTATCTCTATATTCCTACAACTCTAATAATTCAGAATACCTCACCTCCATATGATCATTTGCCTCAAAACTGGCAAGATCTTTTGGAAGATCAAGTGTAGGAAGCTCAGTAGAAATGGGTAGCCTAGCATCTTTACCATATACCAACTTGTAGGGTGAGTTACTAATAAACCTCTTAGGTGTGATTCTATCTGCCCACAAGGAAGATTTCAACTTATTGTGTCAATCCCTCTGATTATCCTGTAGAGTCATCTTGATAATCCTTATTAGGTTCTTATTAGTTGAATCTACTAAACCATTACCCCATGTGTAAAATTAGAAGATGTTTCAAATAGATGTCATTTCTAACTACCCAGTCACTCACCCTCAAACCAACAAAATTCAAGGCATTATCAAATATGATAGACTCAGGAACCCCAAACATAGTTATCAAATCATCATATAAATTCAAAACATCTGACTCATTGGACTCTTTTAGAGCCACTTCTTCAGTCCATCTTGTAAAATAGTCAGTAACAGTAATAACCCACCTATGCCCAGCACTTGAAGTTGAGTTTATGGGGCCAATGAAATCAATACCCCATTTCATAAAAGGTTGATCTACTTGGATAGGTGGCAATGGAAAATTTGGCAGACTTTCCTTACTTGCAAACATGACACACTTTGTACACTTTCTTGCCCAAGCATGGGCATCCTTGAATAATATTGGCCAGTAATAACCGACCCTCATTATTTTCCAAGCAGTTGTCTTAGGGGAAAAATGACCCCCTAAAATTCCATCATGGAACTCATACAACAATTTATCAATATGTTCATTATCAATACATCTCAGTAGGACACCATTTAAATCCCTTTTAAATAAAACATTATCAATAAGGATAAATGGAATGGATTGCAACCTAAAGTACCTTCTCTTTGCTCTGTCCAAGACTGGTGGGAACTCACCAATTTGTAGAAAATGAGTCATGTCTTTAACCCAACTTGACTCAACATTTTGAGGTTCATCATTTAGGATCAAAACCTTCTTTTCTTCATGTTCTGAGTCATTATGAGTTGTTGCAGCAAGCTACTCACACAATCCCTTTCCCCTAACCAATTTTTTTATCTTGATATCCACATCATACTCCATGACTTTAGTCACCCACCCTACTCTTTTCTCACTCAAATCTTTGGTTAACAAGAACTCTTTTACACTTGGATGGGTGGCCATTAAGTGGATCTTATTGTTCGAGATCATATATCTGAATTTATTTAAACTTTTCATGACTGAAAGAACTTGATTTTCAACAAAGCTATACCTCTGTTCATACTCCTCTAAACCTTGTCTAAAGAAGGCAATAGGCTGCTCAAAACCTTTAGCATTCTATTGCACTAGCATAGCAAAAATAGTGTCCATACCTCCACAAGCATACAGGATGAAGTCCTTGGAAAAATATGAATTTATCAAGGTGGGTGCCATGGATAATGACTCTTTGATGGCCTGAAAACCATCTTTTGACTCTCTAGCCCAGCCGAAAGCTACATTTTTCTTTAACATTTTAGTTAGAGATTTCAATTAATTATCAATATCTGGTATAAACCTTCTAACGAAATTAATTATGCCTATATAACTTTGTAGTCCCTTCTTGTGATTGGGTAGGGGAAGATCTAAAATAGCTTTTACTCTTTTAGGGTCAATTAAAATACCCTTCTTAGACAAAATGTGCCCCAATAACTTACCCTCTTGCACAACAAAAATACATGTCTTTGGATTGAGGGAAATGCCATACTCCCTACACCTTTCAAGGACCTACTTCAAATGAGACAAATATTTATCAGAATTTTTTGAAACAACAGTTATGTCATCTAGATAGACCAGTATCAAATTATACATCAGACATTTAAAGGCCATATCCATAGCCTTTTGCAAGATTGATCCAGCATTATAAAGACCAAAATGCATTCTCCTGTAAGCCATGGTACCCCATTTTGTTGTAAAGGCAGTTTTATGTTGATCCTCATCCTTGCCTTGAACTTGGTTATTCCTAGAATAACCATCAAGGAGAGAAAATCTTTTAGACCTTGCAAGCACTTGCAAAATCTACTCCATAGAAGGTAGCGGGTAATGATCTTTTAGGGATGCTCTGTTTAGGTCCCTAAAATCAACACACAACCTTATCTCTTCATTTTTCTTCCTCACAAGAACAAGGTTAGAGATCCAAGATGTGTGTTTGATAGGATAAATGATACTTCCTTCAATCAACTTGGTTAATTATTTAACCATTAAAGGCTCAAGTTTTGGGTTTAAGGGCCTTTGTTTCTATCTAATAGGCTTAGCCCCTGGTTCTAACTCTATTATATGTTGGGCTATATGAGGGTCAAAACCCTTTAAATTTGAATACTCTTGTTGGTGTAATTATTTATTCATGTTGGATATTATTACACCTTACTTAAGTTTACTTAGGATAATGCATTTCATAGTACTTTGGGTATGAGACACTTGGGTGTTTGTGCCACATTGGGATAGTGTGTGTAGGAGAATTTCCACCTTTTGTGGTCTTATTGTTACATTCCACTTTTGGTGGTTGATCCACCTCATGTGGATTATTTTATTGTTTCTCCTACCTACCACAAATATTTCCTACCTACCCTTATTTTTTTTTGAGCCACATGTCATGTTTGTGTGCTCACATATCCATATAGCTTTGCCTATATATGTAGGCTCATATTCATTGTATGTAACAACTATTGAACATTTTGATCATTCATCTATTAATGAGAATATAGTTTATTCTTGTCCTATATTTTGTTTCTCCTTTGTAATTTTCATTGAGCTCTTGATCTTGGCAAAATCTAACATGGTATCAGAGCCATTAGAGCATCATTGATTGATCTTTGGAGAGACTTTGAAAGACGTAAAGAAGCATATCTGAGGCGCAACATCTTTTGGAGTTGTCCTAGATTAGATCCGACTTCGCTATTGCATCTGAGTGGTCGTTTCCATGAATTTTGACTATAAATTCACCTATATTGGGTGAAAAGTCAATTTTGAAGCCTGGAGGAAAATTTTGCCCACTTAGGGCAATATGGTAAAAAATTTTGCAAAAAAAAATTGAAATTTTTTTCTGCGAATTAATTTAATTTCATATTTTAAAAAAAAAGAATCATAGTTTGTTAAATTCATTTGTAAAAAGTGATTATTGAAAAGTTTATTTAAAAAAAAGAAGTAAAAAAAAAAGTTAAACAAAAAATATATTGAGGAAGGGTCTCGTGACCATCCTCCTGTACTCCATACTATTCACTGGTTCCATGCTCTAGATTTCTTGTTGGCTATTGTCTCTATGCTCCGCTCCATTCTTGCCACTCATTGTGCTCCCACCAACAGACGTTCATTGTTCCCACTAGCACCATCCTGATCGTCGATCGCCACCATACTCCATGGCCTGACCAACTGATCTCTGGCAAACCCGATAGCAACACAGTCTTTCGACGATCGCTGCTCTATCGGCTTCCTCCCTAGTGACCCCGCTTCACACAGCACCTCCACTTCATTGGACGCCTTTTCCCCTGCCAACCCTGCTGGCCCTCTCGACTTGATCTCGTGCCGGCCACTTACTCTTGACGCTTGTACCTTCAGATAGTGTGAATGTGACTTTTTTTATTTGGCTCATCTTGTGACATGTGGCACCTTGCTATTAGACCGAGCAACACACACAAAATCCATGTGGCACACATGCAAACAACCAAATCATCTACCCCATCAGCGGCCAGGTAGCTGCCACATCAACGGAAACATTGACATTCCTTACAGATACGTGGCCATCACGTCAGTGTCGTACCTGCATAGTTAGCATGACTTATCACCCTATCATACGACACATCATCCATACATGTCATCAGACCATACGAAAATGCCAATATTTTCTATGAATCTTCTTCTACCATGTCATCAATTCATACTATATAGATACCATGTAGGTAGGGAGGCAAAGTTTTGGTGACGGCCATATAGCCATCAAATATAACCTCGTAGATTGCTAACATCATCATTTTTTTTTGAAAATTTGGTAGGCCCCTCCCATTTGGCTTTATGGTTTTACAGTTCAACTTCAAATGACCATATCTTGCTCATTTATGCTCCTTTTTTGGTGCAATGTTTTTTGAAATGGGCTAATTTTTCGTGTACTTTTTTGTGGTGGCATTATTTTTTGATTTTGACGAATAATTTTTTTAGAAATCTCAGTTTTTGGTGACTCTACCTATCCAATCCCTGTTTGTGCAACTTCTGGGACTCCATTTGGGCTCATACGAACTCCTTTTCAGGTGTCATTTTTTTTTAAAGTACATAATTTTTTGTCTACTTTCATAATTTGCTGTCATGTTGCAATGATTTTGAGTAGAAAGTGCACTTTTCAACATATGGTCTTTTTTGGCCAATTTTGCACTTGTATTGCATATATCTATCTTTATGGTCTTTAGCATTATAGTTCTTATCCTATTGGGGCAGTGGTATTAAAAAATCATAAGTCCACCTTGTCATTGTTTGCAAGTGGCCTATTGTACACACACTATATATAAAGTGTCAAAATCATTATTTTTTTGGGGGGAGTGCAAGTGGGGTACTTTGATTGAGTGAATTTGGGTGGGTGTATCTTGTGATTTTGTTCTCTTGTGTTCCTTTCTTTTCATTGCTATGGGTTCTCCTAAGTTTCCTCTCTTAAATCCTCATAATTATGCTACTTGGAAAATTGATGCATGGAGTAAACTTATGGAAAAAGGACTAACTCATTACATTGATGGAACTGTTGTTGCTCTTGTTGATCCTATGGTTGATCCTGTTGCTCACTTGGATTGGATCACTAAAAATATCATGGCAATTAGTACCTTAAGAAAGTATGTATCAAAGGATGTCATCTTTCATATTGAAAAATGTACCTTAATTAAGATTGTTGGAAAAATTTTCAAGACTTGTATGGTCAACTTGATGAGATTAGGGGATATCAAATTGATAGTGATCTAACCATGTTAGATCCCAAGAAATTTGATACTATACAAGATTATGTCACTAAGGCAAAAGAGCTGAGGGCACAACTCATGGATTGTGGCATTAATAAGAAGGATACTCAATTGATCTTCAATTTGATGGGAAAACTTCCCCAGGAATATGCAATATTTGTTTCTAATTTCCAAACCCATAGGATGACAATGGGTTCAAGCTACACAATGCCTACATTTGATGCTTTTGCCAACAAGTTGATGATGGAATGAACTAAGTTGATAAGCATGGGCATTATGAAGACTTGTAAGTCTCAAGCATATGTGTCAACTCAAGGGAACAAATGAAATCAAGGAAAGGACAACTCAAACAAGAAGAAATGGCAATCAAAGCCTAAGGACAAAGCACCATCTTCTCCACAACAATGAGATTCATCCTCTTCCAAGAAGGACAATTCACCAAAGAAGGAGAGACCTACTTGTGCCTATTGTAAAAGTGTTGGTCATGAGGAGCATCATTGCCATTCTAAGAAGATTGATGAAATCATACATATCCTCAAAAACCACAACATTGATTTGCCAAATGCCTACAAGAAGGAGGATTCATCAACTTCCCCTTCCTCTCATTCAAAAGGGAAAGGGTAAGCATTCATGGCCTCACAAATGGGAAGACTCACTCTTTTGGGACAAGAAAAGGAAAATCTCTTTGTGCTACTACAAGTCATGATTTAGGGAGATGGCTTCTCATCATATGGCATCTCCACAGTCTATGTTCTCTTCATTTGAACCTTACACCATGCTATAGATTTTGATGAACAATCATACATACATGGATGTGATTAGGAAAGGATCTATTGCCATTGGGGATAACTCCTTAAATGATGTGTTGTGTGTACCCCACTTGACAAACAATCTACTTTACATATATCAAATCACACATGGGGAAACAAAGAGAATTTTGGAGTTCACACCTGAGTCAGTTATCATTAGAGACTTGGAGACTAGAGATATCATAGCGACTGGGGTGGTTGAGCATGCATCTCAGTTATATTCCTTTTTAGATTTTGTTGATGAGGATGATTTCACATATGATGATTCTACACATGATGATCACACTTCTTGTGATGATTCAGATTTTGAGGAGAACTTTGGGTACTTGAACTTGGAGATTCTCACATCTTAAGACTTTTATTTCATCTCCTCCTATTGATATCACAACACCTATTGCACCTGATGATGCATATAGTGCGACAGTTTTGCCTTCTTATGATTCAGTGCAACAAGATATTTCATGTCTTCCAGGTTCAGTTTCATGGGATGATTACTTGACAAGCATTGTAGATTTGGGAGACATCATTGATGATATTGATCTTCTCTTTGATGAAGATGATTGTTCTTCAATTATTGTGAGGGAACACTCTGACCCTCTTTTTCATTTTCTACATGATTATCTTTTTGAGGTTGACATGATTGTGGATTCTTATGTACAATAGTTGGAGGAGGTCTCTTTATGTTTAGAGGATACATGTGAGTCTTTGGATCATGTTCTACATTCCTCTCCACTATATCTTGGAGTTCCTTTTTCAGTAGTGTGGAACAGTTCACCATCTTTGGAGGGGGTATTTGTCAACATCGATATGGGGACACTTGAGAAGATTTCATAGACTTCATTCATCATGAATTTTCTTCCTACATCTTCTTTTCATTATTGGGGAGACTTCATTGATACACCTTTGGTTTTTTTTCTTCCCAACAGGAGGAAAGTTGTTCGACGTTCATGGATAAGTTTCTTCATTCATTCTTGAGCTTCTATCATTGGTGCATATTCTACATTGAGGGTTGGCTACTTGGCTTTTGTTCTTCTCTCATATGGGGGGGGACTTTTTCCTCACATACTTCTTTGAGAGTTCTCTTGTATAGTTTTCATCTCTCTTTTAGGGGAGGTTTTTTTCCCATTGGGTTTTTCTCTCTTTCCCTGCTTTATGAGAGATTTCATTGCATTGGTTTACATTTGCATTTGTACATGGGTACCTAACATGGCCTTGTAGTTGGAACCCATATTACATTTCTTAGTTGCATTGTACACTTAAGTGCATTCCCCTAAGTTGCACTTAAGGGGGGCTATTGGTGTAATTATTTATTCATGTTGGATATTATTACACCTTACTTAATTTTACTTAGGATAATTCATTTCATAGTAGTTTGGTTATGACACACTTGGATGTTTGTGCGACATTGGGATAGTGTGTGTAGGAGAATTTCCACCTTTAGTGGGTGATCCACCTCATGTGGAATATTTTATTGTTTCTCCTACTTACCACACCTATTTCCTACCTACCCTTATTTCATATTGAGCCACATGTAAGGTTTGTGTTCTCACATATCCATATAGCCTTGCCTATATATGCACACTCATATTCATTGTATGTAACAACTATTGAACATTTTGATCATCCATCTATTGATGAGAATATAGTTTATTCTTGTTCTATATTTGTCTCTCTTTTTAAATTTTCATTGAGTTCTTGATCTTGGCAAAATCACACAACTCCCAAGAAAACACATCATGAAATTCCTAACATAAAGCAATAAGAGCTTTCTTCTGTTCAGGGGAACAAAACTTACCAAGTTTCAACAGCTTACCTTTAAATATCTCGAGCTCTTCATAATGCTCCTGTTTGATTTGCATACCAACTTTACTCTTTTTTACGTGGTCATCAATGCTAAAAATGGATTCTAAGGTCACAAGACCTTTGGGCAACTTGTTTCTCTTTAATTGAATAATCTATTCATTATAATTATGCTTCAACTTTTCTTGGTTAGTAATAGAAAACTGTTCTTTTTGAAGCATAAAAGTAAGGATTTGATCATCATTCTAAAAAACTTGCCAGTTGAAATTATTATCATGAATAGAAGGTCTGACAACTATCTTAACATACTGTGAGACCTTCTCTTTGCAAACCATATCACAAATGTCAAACTGAGCACCAATTGTAGCTAGTCTATCATCATGCTTATTTTCAGTTCTAGGAATGGACACTATGTTAAATGCTTCAAATTGTTCTATAGCATCCCAAAATCGATTCTTATAAGACTTAAGAGTGTCATTTTTTGTAATATTATCATTTCTTATTTAATTGACAATGAGATTGCTATCACCATGTACCTTTAAACAACTGACCTTCTTCTTCCTTACCCATTCTAGTCCCTGAATCAGGCCTTCATATTCAACAGTATTATTAGTACGATAAAAATAAAAATGGAAGGCAGAAAAATCATCCCCCCACCCTGTGGGGACACAAGCATTGCACCCCCACCAGCTCCATGCCTGCTCTGAGAACCATCAAAATACATGTGCCATAATTCATCTTGTTGTTCTCATATACTTTATGCCTTCTTCTCAATGTTAGGCATTTCTGCTTTAAGTTCACACAAAACATAATTACCCAGACTTATATTTTGAATGTACTTGTCTCAGTTATCAATCACATTTTCCATTGCCCAGTCATTCAGGAGTAGTTGAGTAACATTTTCGGACTACAACTCTTGAAATGAAGCAAGCTCATCTTCCTGGGGAATAATTGTGTTGATATTTATTGTGGATGGTGTATATAACTCACTATAGTCTTTGGAAAGGGAGTCAGATCTAATAGTTACCTTAGTACCACATCTAGTCCTAAAAAGAATGTGTGACCAATCCAATGATAGATATCCTCCAATTTTGGTAGGAAAATCTCTTGATAAGCATAGGGAAAAATAAGGGGGAAGATCAATGACAAACACTTCTTGAGGAATGGATAAATTTGGGCAAGCATGCAATGTTAAACCCAAATCCTTAATTACTCCTATGGTCTTTACTGCTATCCCATCTAGCTGTAGCACTCATTTCTCTAAAGGTTGATATGTTAATCCTAAAATATCAGCAATCTATCTAGGCATGACAAAACTTCTTGTTCAACTATCCACCATATAATTTTGGACTAACTTATCCCCAATGATTAAAGACAAATAAAAAGGAGGCTTCACACTTTTTTCTTCCTCTTTACTCACTGGCTTACTTTCCTTAAGATTATTGGTGAACACAACCCTATGTTGACCTACTAGGGGTTCTTTTGATTCTTTCAAATCTTTTAATGCTAACTGTAGCATATCTTGCTGATTGGGAATAGCTAGGGAGTACCACATAGACATAGTTATGTTTATTTTCTTCATATTTTCAATAATATTGAAAGGTAAAGTTGGACTCAGCTTTTGATGGGTTTTCACACCAGCATGGTCAGCTTGTAAATGGGGTTTCTCCTTGGTAGCTGGTTTGAGTGTTTCTCTATAGGATGCGAGGTATTTGTGATGTAGATAGTCCTGCAGCTACTTCTTTTGCTTTATCAGATGCTTGCTCAAGCTCAAAAGCTCTTTTCTTTGATCTAGTATTAGCAGCAATTGGAGTATCATCTTCTTTCATTCCATAGAACTCCTCTCCCTACTAATTTAGCAGAGTAGTGTCATGTGTATGTTTCTCTTGCTGGTGTGAAGCTTCATAATTAGACAAATTAAGCTTTGGACTTGCAACACTTGAATAATTTGTAGAACTTTGCACCATTAAAGCTTGATTGATGACACCATTTTCACATGTGGCTTCATCATGAGGTTGACCTCAAGGAAACCACCATTCATAATCAGTAGCAAGACTACTTTGGATAGGTACAAGGTCTTTTACTGCATTGATAGGTGTTGGATTATATGTTTGAGAAGGCCTCTTATTCACATTCTACCTTGGACCTTGATAGTTTCCTTGATAGAAAGGTCTTTTTCCCTGGTACTACTGTTCGCGTCCTTGAAAAGGCTAATTTGAAGTCTAATTTTGTTGCTGATAGGGAGGTCTACTATGAGATTGTTGCTTTTCCAAGTTCACCAGCTTGTTACCAAAAGTCTAAAGTAGGCTTTTGATCTCTTATAATTCTTGGGATGAACCTGAAGCAGCAACTTCTTAAGTTGCAGTAGTCTGAGAAGTTGCTGGTAGTGTTGGCACCACTAGAAAAAGGTGCAAATGATGGAATCTACAAAGGCATGTTGGATTGAATGTCTTGAAATATGAGCATAGGAGGTCTAGGAGAAATCTTCCAAGCCTAAATTAAACTATTCTCTACTTTAATGGATATCTCATATGCATTAGGCAACAAAACTCCTCCCATTGATTGAATCATCACTACTATAACACTATTTAGGGATCTTAAGTAGTAGATAAAATCATATTCAATAGATGTCTTAATAGTTGCAGGAATTATATCCCAAGTCCTTTGGAATAAAAAATTAAAGTCAAACATCTGCTCTTTAGGGATAGATGATCAGACTTGTCCTTGAATTGATTATACAATTTTTCCCCTAAATCATCCCATATTGCAACTGAGCCACCTTTCAGGCCTCTAAACCATTGCAAAGCCTTACCCTTAAAAGAAGCAACAAGTAATCTCAAGGCTACATTTTCCTGAGTGATATGATATAGTACACAAAGAGAGGCAATATCTTTGATATTCTCTATGGGAGTGGTCTGATCCTCTCCTATATAGAATGGTAGACTTTTAAGTGTAACCACTAGAATATCATTGTGTACTATAAGGTTCAAAGGGATACCTCCATTGAATGGCACAAGAGGAAATTGTCTATCCATACGAACAACTGGAGGTGGGTTAACTTGAGCTGGAAAAATGGGTAAGACAACTGATAAAACAATAGGACCTGTTGGCTTAAAGCTTGTGCTGACTGCACTCTTTTGGATTGCTCATGAGTTCTTCTTATAACCCTCCCTCTTCTTTTAGGAGGTGAAAGCTATAGGTAATCAAAAGATGAAGAGTTGCTTCTTATTTGTACTCTTCTCATAAGCTGTAAAATTGCACTAAATCTGCTCACAAAATATCAGAGTCACCAAATGTGCTTAAAATAACCTCTTGAAAAGCTTGAAATCTGTTGGTTGCACATCAAAAGAAACAAAACGTTGAAGATCCTTCAATTTTCTTGATTCGACGATCCCATCGGACGCACCAAAAACTATTATCTCCTAGAAATGCACCCTAAGAAAAGTTTGACAAACTAAGATTTCTAGAGAAACATGGGATCAATTCAAGGTTGTGAGTCACCTATGGCAGAACTTAACCTCCGGATAAGGTCGGCTCCTAGTTGGTCATCACTTTAAAACTACCAATTTTATAAGGACAAGAGAAGGAAGATAACTTAAAAATGTAAAGCCTACCTCTATAAACTAAAGGGAAATTACCAAGTGATTCACCAAAACTGCTAACCTTATGATACTCAGAAAGCTGAAAAACTATAATGACAACAACAAGTTACCACAACTTATCCAAGACATGCAAATGCATAAATATTTCACAAGAAGGTTTGAATGGGATTATTCAATAACTTAAACACAACTTGAAACCAGCACAAGACACCTTTACAAAAAAGACATGAAACATAGTGAGATAAAATCACAAGGAATGAAAGTACTCTTTGTATATGGTGAAAATGGATAACAATAATAACGATATTGAAAGGTTAAATGAATTCAACCACAAAAACCTAGCCTAATAACAACAAAGATCCACCATAATATATGAAGATTACCTAAGACAATGCAAATCAAATGAAATCACAAAGATTATACCATCACATGTCCAATAGGGTTTGGATCTCCATTCTTCCTATCTCCATTGATCTTGCTTGATATATCTGCTCTCAGATTTTACGTGCACAAGAGCTCAACAAAGAACAGAATGTGGTTGCAAGTAGGATCGCCTATGTTCAAAAGCGCAGTGTAGTCAAGTAGTCAACGGGGGGGTTGAATGCATAGTTAGGGTTTAATAATGAAGGAAGCATCTCCTTATATAGAAGACACAATATGAAATGGAGGGATAAGATTGAAAGGTGTAAAAGGAAGTCGGCTATGATTAGAGGGTAGGTAAAAGAAATAATAAAATAATGAAAGGGTAGGTAGTGTATGAATTAAGAGATGAATGACATGTGTCATGGATGGAAAAGGTTCATGAATTAATTAAATAAATAAAGATTTATTTAATTAATAGAAGAAGTGGGATAATTAAATAAATAAGATATTTATTTAATTTAGGAAAAGGATAATTTAAATAAATAAATGAATTTATTTAAATGAGAAATAAGGCTAGCAAAGGATAAATGAATTAATTAAATAAATAAAGATTTATTTAATTAATAGAACAATTAAGCTTAGATAATTAAATAAATAAAATATTAATTTAATTAGACTAGACAATTTTGGGTGTCTACATTTTGCCCCTCTTTGAGACAATGCGGCTTGTCACGTTGTTTCAAAGAAGATAAGATGAACTGATACAGAGTTTCCCCAAGATGGGAATGATATGCCCCCTCGAGAGATTGGATGAAAATGTCTAAAAATATTGTAGACAATCTCTCAATAAGAAAGACGGGATAGAATGGACTGACCAGATAAAGTGACAGAGTCACGAGATAATGAAGACTAACTCGGGAAATGAGGGCTAGGGCATTCTATAAGATAGACCATGAGGGAAATACATCCTCATTGTCATCTACACCTCCAAGAGATTAGAGTGCAGAGAGAGAAAAGAGCAGCAGCAGTAAGCAACGATGGCTTTGGTTCATAGATTCAATTGCATTCGCCGATTCCAGAGGCCATCACATGCAGGAGAGCCAGTAAGTACCACAAAACCTCCTTGTACTTTGATGCATTTATTGTTGTCATTAATGCATGCTAGGTAGAGTAATAAATGCACTTATAATAGGGTCCAAAAGAATATCAAAAATGTGTAGGCATGTCTACATTGGTGCCAGGAGCATTTATGTGGTCTAAAAGAGCATTTATGTCATGAAAGCACATTTGTGTCCAAAAATGTGAATTTGTGTCTTCTAGGTCAAATTGGCAGTTCTATGATGAACATACGATGTTGATTGGATAAGCTGCTAAGAGGATACACTCAAACAGGTCCTCTAGGGAAGACTAGGATAACAAATAGGGCTAGGATTGACAATTCTGTGATAGAACATACGTTGCCAATTGGGAAACTTCTCAAGAGGATTCACTCAAGCAGAGGCCCTAGGATAGGATAGCTCAAGGCACTTTGTGATGAACAGTGAGTACCAAGATATAGTACTTTGTGATGAACAAAGAGTACTAAAATATGAGCAGCACTTTGTGATGAACAGTGAGTGCAAATGTCAGCAGCACTTTGTGATGAATAGGGCATACCACTAGGATATAAGCAACACTTTGTGATGAACAATGAGTGTCACTAGGACTGAGATGATTGATTTGTGTGACTGCAGGAGTATTTGCCTATGCTGGAGTCATAGGAGAGATTCCCATGGACTCAGAGGTTGCGACCTGATTTGACAACCGAGGACTGAGCTGCGATTGAGGCTATGGGATTGAGACATATTCTGTATGTGCCTAATTTTTGAGCAAATATGGGATTGCTGACTGCACTGGCGCAGAGGTGGCACTCTGAGACTTGCACTTTTCATTTGCTGATGGAGGAGGTGACAGTCACCCTAGAGGATGTATATAGGATTCTACAGATACTGTTCGATGGGAAGCTGATTCTGTACGATTGAGATGGAGACAGGGATGCCCTTAGATGAGTGTTCTAGGATTCGAGACTAGAGATGAGGGTGGGACATGTGGCATGGGATACCATGACATGGACAGGATTAGCACTACCAATAGTGTTGGTAGGAGTTATCAGTGGGTTCCTCTATCAGGATAGGGTGACAGAAGGGGTGGCTGTAGAGGACACAGGGACTAGGAGAGATGATCTTGGGGTGGGTCTTTCTAGGGCTCAGACTCCATCGAGGCCAGCCAGCTCTGAGGTAGGGAATTCATCATAGCTGTAGAGGGCTCCCTATGTATCAGTATTGTACCATTTTTGTATGATGATGTAGACACCTGCGGGTGATTGTAGCCATATGATTTTGACATCATTGTATCATGACAAGTTTCATATATATATATATATATATATGAGATGATTCATCTTTGCGATAGCTATATGCATGTGTACCTATGTGATGAGATGTTCTTATGTGATGCTTATGATATGGATGCAAATATGTATATGATGCAATGCAATATTTTTTTTTTTGTTCTTTTATGTTTTATATGTGTATGCATGATGCAAATGTGAATGTATGTAATGTAGATGAATATGATAATGCAAATGTAAATTGTGCTAACAGGTGTTGTGTGCAGGATGTGATGCAGTTGTGATATCTATATGTATGTATGAAATGCTTATATGTGGTAATGCAGGTGCAACTACATGAAATGCAAATATTTTTGGTGCATCATTATACTTAGTCATGTGATAGCATGCTACGCGGACTCAAGAAGGATGATGGAAGTCAATCAAGAAAGGGGGATGGAAGATAGAAGATATGAAAGTGAAAGAGCTTCTTGTGCATTATCATCATTGAGCTTTATTATGGCAAGTAGGTTATGACAATTGAGGCATATGTTTGACCCAAAAAGTCATTGTACCTGTTTGCATGGAGATAAGACAGTCACAAACAAGGAATGCCCCAGTTCATACTAGACTCTAAGTGTCCTCATATCCTTGGACAAGTCATAGCATTACTAAGAGACAATCCACAGATAGCAAATACAAATAGGTGACGATACCCCATCCTCGCCTTTCTAGTCAAAGACATCTTGGAGATAGAATCTCTAGTTAGAGACATCTTGAAAAAGCTAAAAGACATGTCACCAAAAGATAAAAATCAAAATAAAACCAAGACTCGACACCAACATCCACTATAGTCCTCAAATTTAGTGTCTCTTGTCACTTGTATAAGTCTTATTTGATTGTAGTCACAATGTTTACTTTCACAGAAAGGATAGATAGCATTGAACCATATGTTGTCTGAGTCTGTTGAAAGATTTGATTTGTTGAAGCCCATTGCTACTGCTGTCTCATCTGAAACTGATTGAATCCATGAAACTGATACTTTATTGAGGAGAAGATGAAACTTTATTACGGATCTCTGATGCAAATGTTGCTTTATTGTGGATTGTGCGCAGATAGGCTCAAGGAAGCTGGAAGAAATTGTACTCCCCGAAACATGGGATGCTCTCAGTTCCACACCCATCACTAGACGTAGGATTTTCCTTAGCCACAGATAGGATCTAATTTATTATGGATGGAAAGGGAGGTGAAAAGAGAGGTTTATTATGAATGGCTAACCAATCTTGGGTAGATCAATAACAAGCCATGATGGGAATGGGTAAGTTTATTATGAACGAATAGGTTGTGAGTGTGTGCAAAGTGAAAGGATGAAAGTGAATCCTGAAGGAGGGAGGAGCAATGTCTCTACGCATGGTGCTGGTGACCCAGTTTTCACCATGGTACTTGCCCAGGGTGCCACTGAAGTGGTTTTCACCATTGGACGAAATTATTTCTCTTTACTTTTTTTGATTTTTTAATGTTTTTTTTTTTTGTGTCACAAGGCGCCTATTTGTCAGGTTTTCACCAAGTAACGATTTTTTTGTTTTATAATTTTTTTTGTATTTTTGAATTTTTTGATTTTTTTTGTATTTTTGAAATTTTTGATTTTTTTGTATTTTTTAAATTTTGTATTTTTTTTGTATTTTTTGAATTAGGATATTCCAAAGAGCTATGTGTAGAACTTGCGAAGGTGCATACTATTGATAGGATCCTCCAAAGGTTCACCTTCTGTAGTTGAGAGCTGATATGCGCTAGATCCATATGCTATTGTAAAGATGTAAGGACCAAGCCAATTTGGTTCGAACTTGCCCTTCTTCTCTCTATCTTGCTGATTTTTAGGATTTTCTTTGAGAACTAAGTCACCCACCTTGAATGTGTGAGGCTTTACCTTGTTGTTGTAGCTGCATTGTTCCTTGACTAAATGATGTGTAGCTTGAGTGTCTATCTTCCTTGATAAAGGAATTAAGATAGAATTACTATTATGTGAACTACATAGGCCCATATGCATGTCACCTGAAGAAGTTTGGGCATCCCTGATAACAAAGTCCCTCAAGGAAGTTCCATTAAAGGTCCATGATGTATCGCCAGAAGGGAAAGGATGTGTGAAATAAGTGGATGAGTGATGAAGACTTATGATTGCGAAAAGAAGTGAAAGTAGGATAGCATGATGGAGACTTAGGATCAACAAGTATGCTTTTTGGCTTGAAATTGTAGAACTTTTGCCCCCAGTTATTTTGATATTAGGGGAGATCAACTCTTGTTCTTTTTTCTTCATAGGAGTTTTATCCCTGACTTTGATACTCTTGTTCTTTTTTCTTCATAGGAGTTTTATCCCTGACTTTGATTTTTGTAGAGTCCAATAGCTTTTGATTTGGATTTGGATTAAAGGACTTTTCTTTATTTTTGACTTTTAGATTTTTCTTTTCAAATCTTGATTTGTGATCCCCAATGAGTAAGGGCTTTTGTGGTTCTTGTTGATCCAAGTCTGGAAGTGGAGTGGAAATGGAATGAGTGGATGATATGGTAAAGTTATGTGAGTTATCAAGAGGGTTGGCAATACACTCAATAGATTCTTCACTGGAACCACTCTTAGGAATATTGATATCAAGAGTTGCTTGCACCACTGGAGGAGATTTGCATTCAGACTTAGTAGCCACAACACTAGGTGGTTCACACCCAATTCCTTGGCATTGCAATTTGTTTGTAAATTGTTCATCTCGACTAAATACCTTAGGAGATAGTGGGAGTTGATCAACATGAAAGGTATACTCACCACATCCCACATCTTTAACCTTGAATTTTTCTTTGATCTCTGCTTGCTTTGATGTAGAAGCTTTTAATGATTCTGGATCCACATATGCTGATGAAGGAATAGCTTCTCGATTGACTGGGATTGTTATTTCTGATCGAGGTTGTAGATTGTTGCAATATATGAAAGGGTCTGGATCTGCTTTAACGGTCACTTCAACTCCATTTGTGTAAATTTGATACATCGATGATATGTAGATGGTACTGCGCTCATCTCATGAATCCATGGACGTCCTAGTAATATGTTGTATGTGAGATCGAGGTCTAGGACTTGAAAAACCACATCCTTTGTAACTGGTCCAACTCTGAGAGGCAAGGTGATTGTGCCTTTGGATGAACGCACTTCATCATCATATGCTTTGATGGTAATTTTGTCTGTAGAATTCACAGTTTTATTTGAATATCCCAATTGTTTAATAGTGCTTAATGTACAAATGTTTAGACCCACTCCTCCATCTATCAGGACTCATTTTATTCGATGTTTATTTATGAAGGCTTCAATGTGTAATGGTGCATTATGTGGCTAACTTACAGAGGTGTCATCAGCTTTTGTGAATGTAAGAGAGTGTGGAATGGAAAGGTATCCCACCATGGCTTGAAACTGGTCCACGTTCAGATCAGTAGGAATGATAGTGTCTCTCAAGATTTTATCAAGAATAGCTTTATGTGCGAGGGATATGCTTAAGAGCTCAAGGATGGAGATGAACGCGGGTGTCTTCCCTAACTGTTCTACAAGGTCGTACTCAGGCTTAGTTGATGAAGAAGTGGTGTTCTTGGCTGGAGCACCTTGCAAAGTGATTTTACCTTGATGGGTTGTAATATGACATTCAGAGGTAGGTTCGGAAGAAGATCCAACACCTTTTAGGACAATCTTGGGTCTCTGGGTAGAATTCTCAAGGTTTTTGTCCTTGATGATAATGGTAGAGACGTAATTGTCCATTGAAATGTGATTGATAGTTGAATCATAGTTATAGGTTGATTTGGTATAGTTGGTTTGGTCATCTATGGCTTTAGCTTTTCCCTTGTCATGCTTTGGGAATGGTTCTTTAAACATCTCATGTTCTTGATTGGATGAGTGCCCTTCAATCTCAATGTCACCCCTATCAATGAGATCTTGTATGATGTTCTTCTGTCGATGACAATTTCCTGTCTTATGACCCTTGCTCTTATGAAATTCACAATATTCATCATCATTCCACCAATTTGGTTTGACCTTTGGCTCATATGGAGGAAAATCTGGAATAGTGATTACCTTGTTTGCCACTAGCTTTTTGAAAACTGACTCAAGTGGTTCTCCCAATGGGGTGTACTTCCTTCATGATCTGGAAGTTGTTTGAGTATTCACTTGATTGTTTGTAGAACTTGATCCCAAAAAGATGAATTTGGGTTGCACTATGTTGGCATCAACAACACCATCATTGACTGTGTTCTTGTTTTTATTCCAAAATCTTGACTTGTCTTTTCCTTTAAAGTCATCTTTGTTTTCCTTGAATATCTTAATAACTCCTTGTTCAATTAGGACCTTCTCTGTTGCTAAGCCTCTTTCAATGACGTCCTTGAAGGTGGACAAACAAGCTTTCCTTAGATCATAGCCAATGTCTTTGTTAACATTCTGGGTGAACATTTCTACCATTTGTTTTTGTGGAATTTCACAAGAGCATCTGCTAGCTAGATTCCTCAATCTTTATAAAAATGATGCAAAAGACTCTCCCTCTTTTTGCTTGGTGTTGTGCAAAGTAGTGACTGATACATCTTTCTCTATGTTGTAGGAGAAATGTTGAATAAATGCCTCTGCTAAGTCACCCCATGACTTAATTCCAGGTGGAAGTTGGGAGAAACATTCCATAGCTTGATCATCTAGGCTTTGTGGGAATAATCTCATCAAATATGTCTCTTCTGAAGCTACCTCAGTGCAAGCTGTGAAAAATTGTCTTATGTGTGCCTTAGGATCCCCTTTTCCTCTATACTTATCAAACTTAGGCATCACAAAGTGTGTAGGAAATGGAGGCATTGGAATGCTTTTATCAAATGGATAGGGACATATGTCTCTCATTGTGTATGTTGGCTTTGGTGTATTTATGTCCTCCATTTTCTTTTGTAAGTCCCTGATTTGTTGCTCCAAATTGCTCTTAGGTGGAGATCGACTTCTTGGACCATACCCCATGCTTGAGTCACCAATTGGAGGAGGAGCATGTTGCATATATGGATGATATTGATCATACACATGTTCATATGGAGGAGGTCTATAGTGATGCTGCATATATGGACCACTTGGTATAGATTCATGTTGAGGAATGAAATATCTATTTTGTCCATGTATACCATACTCTACAGGCATGTCATGTTCTAATGTGTTGCCCCCAAATTTGACACAAGGTTTCCTTGTGTCCAAATTTTGAGCATGCCTTTGAATATCCAATTGCTTTGGTGGTTGATCCTTAGCATTGGTATGTGATTGAGCATATCTTTCTGCATAAGAGTTCCATAATGGTCTGCAAAGGTGAGTATCATATGCTTGACCATGTGTATGTGGGACCTCTAGTTTTTGACACAAAAATGATGGTGATTCAGACACCATGTGTGGTCCTCTATTGCCTCCACTATTAGGTCTCCTTTGATCCATGTTGGAGTGAGGTTGTTGCAAAGGTCGATTTTCCATTATTTGAGACATGTCAAAATCATGAGGTATCTTGGCTCCACTTTGTGCCATCATTTGTAAGATGTATTGTCTATCCCTCCTCATTATTTCCTCAACCAATTGATTGAAACCGGGATCCATAATAGATTCTTCCACATCTACTGAATGTACTAAAAAGTTGTCCATATCATCATTGTGTGTATCATTGTTGTTTGTAGTGTCCATGTTCTCAACATTTGGAATGTTTCTATAGGCATCCATGTCAGGTAATGTAGTATGATCAGAATTGAAAAAGATATCATTGTCATACTCATAAGAACTCATGTTTGTGGACTCTTGAGCCTCTTTAGTTTCTCTCCTAGATTTTTGAAGATGGGTTTCAACCATGAACTAGGTATTGACCGAGATGTGTGAGACTAGATGAAAATGGAAAAAGAATGGAAGACCAAGGGTTGGATGGAATGTAAATGAATTTGAAGTGTACTTGCAATGTCCAAAGTGTAAGACCAAGTATGTATGTAGTAGAGTAGGTGTGACTTCCAAAGAGAGGATAGTTTCTCTTGATGAGGTAAGTTGACCTTGACTCTAAGTAAGACCAAATGAGACCCAAAGGTGATAGACCTTGATGAGGGACCACTTAGCAAAATGTTGTTGTATGTAGTGTATTGACAAAGTATGATGAGGAAAAGCAAGTGACCTTTTGACTCAAGTTTAGACAAATGTGAATGTAATGTAAGCTATAAAGCAATGGACTTTGTGAGACCTAAAGAGAATTTGAATGCTAGATGAAAACCCGGAGAAACAACCTAGGAAGCTCAAGAATTATGAAAATGATTGCTCTTGTTTGTTGGACTGTAAAATTTTCCAATTTGTGAATTTGTTGGTTGTGACCAAATCTGAATGTTTGAATATTTTTCGTGACAAGAGGACACAATGTTGATAAGGACTCAATGTTTGCAAGTGTTTGGACTGACAATGACTCCAAGAATAGTGTGTTGTTTGATGTAAAATTGTTTTGCATACACTTGAAGACACAAAAGACACAATGTTTTGCTGTTTGGTCTTGAATGTTTGAATGTTTAAAATAAGTCAAGCACAATTCTTATGGCTGGCCAAGAAAATAGTTGTTGATCCCAAATGGGGTTTTACCCCCGAGGCTACGCTATTCAGAGCGGATACTTAGATGCTTGACCTCACTAGCTCCACCCTCGGCACTCACTTCTCAGGTCAGCCAAGCATCAGTCCCCATGAAAACTCCTCATGGTGAACTTTGTATCTCTATTAAGAACTGTATGTGTGTGGGTCGCTACCAGAGGTCCGACCTCTTGCCCCAACAACTAGAAGGATTTGGGCTTCTAAAATAAAAAGGTGCTAGTAAGGGCATCTGCTTGTGTGGCCATACATGCAGCACTTTCAGCTCTATAAATATAGAAGACTCCCAGCCAGTAGGGGTTACGCCCTACAACTGATCAAATAAATTTGATCAAACAGGTTTATGGGGAGACATAGTGTCCGTATGAACTAATCAGCACACGTTATCCATAGTTTTCACCATGAATACAGTTGTTTATAGTGGTTCGAAAGAGGTGGGTTTTCCTCACTACCACTTGGGTCGTTCTCTTCTCACTAGTAGTCTTAATGACCACATGGGAAGATAGGCCCTTTAAAGATTAAACAAAAAGAGCCTATTGCTCAAGACATAAAAGACAATGATTCAATTTTAGTCCACCAATTGAAGTGTTTGCTAGTCTATGAAAACAAGGCACACAATAAAAATCCAAATACCCTTGCCAAGGACCTACAACAAAGATTTATTAGTAGTTTGGATTGTTTCAAATGATCACCCCTTCCTGCAAGCACACAAGTTAGGTAAATTTTAGATCCAAAAGACTTTGTGAAATAGGGGCCTTCAACAATGCATTTTGTTGACCAATTCAAAGATCTGATTCATCATAAAAGAAGACCACCTATAAAATTTCAAGAGATTTCTAGAAATGTAAGAAAATCCAAAAAATTTGCTAATTTGCTCCAAAAATTAATTTTTTATGAAAAATCATAAAAAATTCATATAAAATGCAAAATCGATCCAAAAAATCTAAAATTTTTACTAGAGAGTCTTGATGGTCTTCCAAACCTACATAAAAAAATTTCTGCACAAAAAATTTGATGTCAAAATTCGAAGCCGTTTGTGAGATCTGATCAAAATAAGGAAAAACCCTAATTTTTAAAGATCCGATTTTTAGGGAAATATTTTGCATCAAAATTAAAATAAAAAAGAATAGATCCTATGTATAATTATGAGGGATTTCCAAAAATGTAAGAAAATCTGAAAAATTCTCTCATTTGCTCTCAAAATTAATTTTTTATGAAAAATCATAAAAAAATCATAGAAAATGAAAATGTGCTCCAAAAATTCTGAATTTTGGATTGAGAACTCCTGATACTTTCTTCAACCTACAAAAAACATTTTGTGCAAAATTTCATAGCCGTTTGTGAGATATGATCAAATCTCTCCAAGATCTTGATTTTGTGTCCAAAACCCTAGCTGCACAAGTTTATTCTCCAAATTGTTTTACAAAACAACAATATAGGGTTAGAAAAATCTACAAAAAAAACATAGATCTAACAAAAATCCATGTCCCACAGGGCATGCCAAAATGTATATGGTGAAAATGGATAACAATAATAACGATATTGAAAGGCTAAATGAATTCAACCACAAAACCCTAGCCTAACAACAACAAAGATCTACCATAACATATGAAGATTACCTAAGACAATGCAAATCAAATGAAATCACAAAGACTATACCATCACATGTCCAATAGGGTTTGGATCTCCATTCTTCCTATCTCCATTGATCTTGCTTGATATATTTTCTCTCAGATTTTATGTGCACAAGAGCTCAACAAAGAACGGAATGTGGTTGCAAGTAGGATCGCCTATGTTCAAAAGCGTAGTGTAGTCAAGTAGTCAACGGGGGGGTTGAATGCATAGTTAGGGTTTAATAATGAAGTAAGCGTCTCCTTATATAGAAGACACAATATGAAATGGAGGGATAAGATTGAGAGGTGTAAAAGGAGGTCGGCTATGATTAGAGGGTAGGTAAAAGAAATAATAAAATAATGAAAGGGTAGGTAGTGTATGAATTAAGAGATGAATGACATGTGTCATGGGTGGAAAAGGTTAATGAATTAATTAAATAAATTAAGATTTATTTAATTAATAGAAGAAGTGGGATAATTAAATAAATAAGATATTTATTTAATTTAGGAAAAGGATAATTTAAATAAATAAATGAATTTATTTAAATGAGAGATAAGGCTCGCAGAGGATAAATGAATTAATTAAATAAATAAAGATTTATTTAATTAATAGAAGAATTAAGCTTAGATAATTAAATAAATAAAATATTTATTTAATTAGATTGGACAATTTTGGGTGTCTACAATCTTCAGTGATAACTTGATCAATCACAAAAAGTTCATAATTTTGCTAGAATAAAAAGGGATCAAATAGTCACAAGCCTCCAAGGTAGCTTTTTTAAATATCAAATCATGTGAGTTACAAAATATGGCAAAAAGAGAGGACAAAGGACTATTAGAAGTCACTAAGGCTCAAATTTGCATAATTAGGAACTACTTTCAAGAATGAGCTACAAAAATGAATATATCCTCTTCTCTCTCTCCAAAACTCACCAAAAAAAGAACTTCCAAAAAAGTTGGGTCCAATGTAACAAAAACCCTCAAAACTAACCAATGAATCCATCTCCAAAATTGATCAAGAAGGGTGAAAAAATAAAAAATGACTTAGTCAAACATGATGACATCTCAAAACCTCAATAGTTTTCCTTAAATTGACTCAAACAACCCTCAACTGCACCTAAATACTTGGCACACATGCCTTATATTCTTCAAATCTCTCATTGATTGAGTCTTAATCCTCATTTGACTGTGACACTTGGAAAAACTTTAAACCACCTCTTTTTGCATTGAATAATAACAAAATGACCATTAAGGCTTATAAACACCCTTGAAATTCAAAATGTTTTACAATGGATATATACTAATAGGTCTCTATTTAAAACATAAATAGGATACACAAGTGCCAAAAACACAACTTCTTCAAAGGTGATGTGGCATCTATATGTTGAAGATCTCAAAAAACCCAAGGCATAAAAAAATAACCTAAGGCAATGAAACATCTTCTTAAAGCCCATGGAGTCATTACCTTGCATTTATATTCTTAAAAGTTTTGGAAAGAATACCATCTTTATCTAGTGGCATTTTAGGGTTTTCAAATCCTAAATAAAAGATTTTTATCTCTCATTCTTTTATCGAACTTCCTCTAGAAGCATCACCGACATGCTCTGGCATCACTATCATTAGGGGTTTACTATTGTGAATGCATTCTCATGACTTCCATGGCAGTTTGAGAGCATATTGCAGCAGATTTGAAACATTCTATAGCTTTATCCTGACATCCCTCTTTATTTCCCAAAGGTAATGCCTTCAGCCATTGATCTCTTTTGTGATGACCATACATCTATTTTTTTTGGGGTTTCTCTTTATAGCTATAGTTTGCGCTTAAAACATGGTTCCTTCTTCTTTGAGACTATTGAAGGAAGTTTGGTGATTGGTTGACATAGGTTTGAAAACCTAAATGAAAACCCACACACAACCACCATTGGGGTTTACTTTCTGCTCTTCTACTTATTTGAACATAGACATTCCTTGCAGATTCTAATTATGAATAGGTTGTAACTAGTAAGTCTTTGCTCTTGAAGATTTTTTGAGAATTTTCTTGCACACTGAAAGCATATACATGTATTAAATTGTTGAAATGCCCTTCTTCAAGTGTATTTCCTATTATTTGAGCCATAGACTATATTCATACTAGCAATTTATGCTTCCAATTTCTATGGTTAATATGGTAAACTTTCAATTCTTCAGTTTACAAATACATTATTCTTTAACAAAAAAAATTCCTTAAAGATGTAAATTTGGTATAATTCTTTTGATATAAATGGCCATGGTTTCCATTTTCAACCTTTGGTTATAAAGTACTTCTTTTTGACACAACCCATATGAGGGTTTATGCTAAAAATAGACAATAAGGATCTAGAAACCCTTAATTTTTTCCTTGCTAATTAAATGGCCGCCAATTTCTTGAAATTTTGGGGATTTCTCATTTGTAGGTGTTGTTGAGATTCTATACAGTGGCTAGGGTTTAAAACCCCTCCCTCTCAGTTTTCTTTGTTTCCTCATAGCCTTGTTGTTGGATGACAAGCTTAGATCTAAATTTTTTGTATCTTGGCATTATGCTTTCACGATCACATGGACTATTATGTTGCTTCAGGAGTCTTCTTTTAATTGTACTATGAATTTACTTACCTCTTGGTTGTCTTCATGTCTCTTTAAATCTTTTATTCACTATCAATTTGCTAAAGATGGGATTTAAACAATATATTGCTACTTTCATCATTGTATTTGTCTTATAACTTTGTTTGTCTGCACTAACATTGTCATTATAAAAAATGATAGGAGATCTTATTCCTATATTTAATATTTTGATAGGAGATCTTATTCCTATATTTAATATTTTGATTTGAAACACATCAACCACCGCTCTAGGTCTGCCTTCTTAATATGTCGTCATGTTGTTAATGAAAACTTCCTTATATTGATGAGGCTTGGCTTTGAAGACCGAGGCTACTATCATCATTATGATTGTAACTATGACAAAGGCCCAATATCTTTAATTTGTATATCTATGTGGTCTACAACTATCTGCATGGTTTTTAGCTGAACTTCCTTCATCCTTCTCCTTAACCATGTTGTCTTTATTTTCTCATTCTTCCCTTGACTATTTTCTAGGGCTGCAACTATATTGACACATACGACTATGTATTCTTGTCGAAGAAAGAAGCAATGTCACTATCTTTAAGATAATGACTTGTGTTCATTACTATTGATATAATGTTAAATAAAGGACCGATAATGAAGACTATTATGAATCCCTTGGTTGCTACAATGTTCCTCTTCATTGCAAACTTCCACTACCTTTGAGTCTGCTTTCTTTGCAAAACTTCATTTTAACTAATGATACTGTATTCTTTTATTCTTCCATGGAATCTGTGTTTGTTCATGTCTTTTGAATGTGATAGTGAATATATTTCAAAAAAATAAAATAATGATGATACAAATCACCATTTTGCATCATTCTATGTTTGAATTGTTGCAAGTATGTTCACTAATGCCTAAACTTAGCATTGTGTATATCACTAACTATTTGCCCTTCCCCTAACATGATGTGACTAAGTTTAAACTAAAAGGTTTCATGACAAATATATCATGTCCCTTTAATAGCTTAATATTTTCTTTTTGAATAGCATGAATACTCTGAGACCATTTAAGTCCAAAGTTTATACCAAATGAATCCTTTCATGACAAATACAAAGATCAACACCAATATTTTCCCATTTCAAATCTGATTATTCCTTTGGCAGGACTCTGGACTTAAATAGTGTTAGGGGAAAATACAGTAACTATATCTTTCATTTGCATGTTGGGCTCAACCCTTGTGGGAGCCACATTTTACCCCACATACTGAAACTAAAAATGATTAGACCTGTATCTACACATAACACAAACATGTTAAAAATAAAATGCCTATCTAAGGTGTGTATGATAGCAGTGCTTTGGCTTTAATGTTGATGCACATATAGGCTAACATATGTATGCATGTATGAATGTACATCTGTAGGGTATAATCATTCATTGCTTAGAACATCTATTCCAACCTATTGAATTCATCTATGTAGGAAACTAGAAGACACTTAGAAGCAAGGAGTTGATTAGGAAACAAAGTAGAACAACCAAGAGCAGAAACACCACCAGTACTAGTCATTTAGGCAATGACTGGTTACCTCTTATACATGCTTCATTTCTTTATATTTACTCATCCATGCATAGTTTAGCTTTTAATTTTTATCATATGAGAAAAGTTAGTCTCACGGCTTTTTTGTGTGAGACATATGTATTTATCACATTCAATAAAGATTACATCTTTCAAAGGATTTGAAAATCTTTATGTTTCATTTTCTTAAATGGTTGCAAAGCTTTCAATAGTTTCTGCAATCTAACTACCTAGGAGTTTGAATAAAAAATGCACCATTAAAGCTTTGAAAAATTCCTTGGCTCTACCAGATTGACCATATAGGTTAAAATTTGGTAACAAAAACATAACAAGTAGAATGTTTGTTTGAATTTGCAATGAAATAAAAGTAAATTCAAGCACAATCCTAAGGTTTGGCCATGATAATACTTGTTGAATACCCTTTCAATAGAATACCACATTCAATTGGATAGATAGAAGCTTGGTAGAACTATCTCAGCTCCACAACACTCACTTATTGGGCATACCAAGCTTCAAATTTCTAAAGACCCAAAGTTCTTGAGAAATTTTATATATCAAGTTTAAGATTACATGAGGGGTTTCTTCACCATGCGCGTATCACAACACCTTAGTCAACAAGTATAAGGAAAGGTTGTTAAAACAATGAGTTTATAGTAAGGGCATCTATTCAAGTGACCATACGTGTGGCATTTCACTCAAATTAATGAGACCTCCTAGCTCTTGTGGGTTTTTACACATCACATAGATGCTAAGGGAGACATACATCAGTATGACATATCATCCCTTTTTGCCTGCAAGCTTTCTCATAGACACATTTATTTATGTTGTCTTGGATGGGCCTTGCCTTAGCCTCATTACCACTTGGGTTGTGCAAGCCCTCTAAAAGTTAAAACAAAAAGAGCTTATTTCTCAAGACGCAAAAGACATTGGTTAATTTTAAAGCTTCAATTGAAGTGTTTGCTATACTAGCAGACAATCGATTTCAAAATCAAGTCTTCATCAAACTTCTTATAACAAATGTCATTAGTACTTTCAAGATATTGTCTTCAACAAGCGAGAATGGATGCCCTACACAAGACAAAATTTAAAAGATTAGCCCCAAGGTGTTGTAATAAACACAAGAAGCAAATCAAACCCTATAGCTAACAAAAATGTTTAAACTAATAATGGAGAAAGCTAGGCTAAAACAAGCTTTCTAAACAAAATAGTTGGAAAAAGAAAGTGAAAATGACCCTATCAAATATGTTAGCTAGTTAATGTAATCTAAATTAGTCTAATTTTACCTAATTAAAGAAAAATTTAAACTAATGATTTATTTAACAAAACTAACAATTTAACCTAAATAACAAAATTAAAAAATACAAATTAATCTAATTAATAATCTAACAAAAATCTAATTAAAAATATCTAATTTGATAAATTTTAAATCTAATTAAAAACTAATCTAAAATCTAATTAACAACAAAAAAAAAATCTAAAAAATCTAATTAAAGAAAAACACAAAAATCCAAAATCTAATTTAAAAGAAAAATAAAATTATAAAATCTAATTTAAATAATAAAATAACAATCTAATTTAAAAACTAATTAGAATCCTAATTTAAAAACTAATTAAAATCCTAATTTAAAAACTAATTAAAATCTATTAATTTAAAAACTAATTATAATCCTAATTTTAAAACTAATTAAAATCTATTAATTTAAAAACTAATAAAAAAAGATTAAATCAAAATTAAATTAAGGAAACTAACATAAGAACTAATCTAAAGAAAATAACCAAAAAAAATTAAGATGGAGGAAATGGTTTCGAATCAAAGATTCAAATTCGCAACATCCACAATGATTGGAGAATCAAGATGATTGCAAAGAACATGAAAATTATAAATGCAAGAAAGCAAGATAAAGCTATTAAAAATGCAAGGGATGAATTCAAGAGTCATGGATACCAAAATGGGAGATGTGCTTTTATAAGCATTCTCCGGGTGAACCAATGTTGTGGTATGAATGTAGGTTAATCTATAAATTGTGAAAATATAAATGTTTATTTCATATTGATTAGGTGCATGTAATAGATGGATATGAAGAATCATAAATAAGGGGAGAATAAAATAGACTTAAGGGAATAATGAAATATATTTTATTAAAGGGATAATAATAGAATATATATAGATTTAATGGATTAAATGAGATAATGGAAAAATTGATATACTATTAGAATAATGGATATTAATATAATGAAAAAGGGATAATACAACGGATTCACCTAATTAATGGAAAAATTGAGGTTAGTTGAAGAAGACAAAATTTACATGACTAAAAATTTAACTAAGGTGTTATAAACCTTGGAAAAATACATCAATCGTCTTAGATTAATGTGTTATATCATTCATGTACATGCAATTGGTAATATTCATTCCCTATCCAGGTGTTGCAACTAACAATCCATCAACATAGTACACATTTTGACTACTTTCATGCCATGTCCCTCTTTAAATATTTTTAAAAAATATAAATTACTATTTTTTTAAAATCTAGATACCAAAAATTAGTAAATTAGGACCGGACCTACAAATAAATCAAGAAAGTTTTCTCTTTAAGAAAAAATAGTAAAAAAAAATTTAATGATAAATATTAAATATTATTTGAAATAATATGCATGCCAAAAGTTGGTATGGGGTTGATGAAGAGAACCTTTTCTTGAATGTTAGAAGGTAGCATACAAATGGAAAAAGGAATTACAAATTTTGCATTGTGAAAGAATATTTTCCTTTGGATGTCCAAATCGGTGTTTGAATATATTTTTATTATTTGAGTTTTTGTCGGCATTTGTATTGAACTTATCATGCTCATTCTAACTAGTTAATGTTCTATATCATCAAAAGTTGATAAATAGATGAAAAGGGATCTACAACACTAATAAACACTAATAAACAAGGAATATTGAGGCTCAAAGGTAGTGTTCAAGGGGTGTCTAGGGGAAATATCATCTATAGGTTGAATTGGTTCTTAATTTTTTTGGGTTTGTCCTATTTTTTCTAATAGATTTTAAGAGTTTTATAGAGGTTTTGAGAGCATAGTTTTAGGGTGTGTATTAGTAATAATAGTAGCATATGTTGTTGGTATAGGGTATTGTTGGAATGTTATTTCATGTTTTTTCTATTTTAAGAAAGTGTCATAAAATTTGAGAAGAGTTAGTAGAATTTGTAGCTATTTCTTGTGTGAGTGGATACTAAAGAGTCGAAGTTTGTTCTTGTAATTTGGAGCAAATGTTCATGTCTATTATCTAATGTATTGGATGAAAAAAAAGGATATACAATCATGTTAAAATATTTAATAAATAATTCTACATAAATTTCATTGAGTTGGGTTTCATTTTGTTATGTTTTCAATGCTATTTTGGTATATCCAATTTGTCTATTTTCAAGCTTATACAAATCTCATTTAGATATTAAAATAAATCATTTGAATTGTTAGCCTAGGGGTTTGTTAGCATTTATGCATCCCACTAAGTCTATTTTTTCAAGTAAAAGTGATTCCTTGATATCCACTCCATCTTCCAACCCTATAAAAGAAATGATGATAGATCTAGCTACTATGAGAGCTTCCTATGAAAATGTACATGAGAGATTTAAAATTTTGGTCACCTATTGTAATTTCTTAATTCATATGCAAGGCATGATGGCATTGAAGGGCTATAATGTACACTTGAGTTCAAGTGGTAAAAATCAAAAGGAGGTGGAGATACAAGATCATGTACCAATGGAAATTTATCTACAAAACGATGATGAATCTAAGCCAAAGGTTGAAGCTAAATAATTTTTAATTCAAGAAGGTATTTTAGTAAATGAAATTTCAATACAAAAATATATTCATTTTTATGAAGTTAATTCAATATCAGTATTACATGTTGAATATGAATTCTTTGAAAGTGTAAAGGCTAGTCCCAAGAATTTTAATGTTGTCCAAGGAACAACCATTGAGACTATTGGAAATGAAAGGAAGAAGGTGGAACTAGAATACTTTCAAGTACAATTTTAGAGGGTTTCAAAAGAAGAGAATATTGATATTGGGGAAAAATTTATGGAATTTTTGGGTGAACCTTTCTATACTAATAAATTTGATTTCAAGGATGACACTGCTTCAACAAATATTTTGATGATGTTCACATCAATAATGGAAGCTAAAAGCATCAAATTTTCCTTTGATTATAGTAGAGAAAAGTTGTACATCAACTTGGTTTCGAATATTTGCACATGTTCTCTAATAATGAAGTTATGATGAAGTGGAAGATAAATACTTCCTCTCAACTTCAAAATATCTTATAGATGATGTGTATCTCATGAACCATGTTGTGGGATCCTAGTGTTTCAAAAAGAGCCATTGTATAAGTTGCAAGTAAAAATAATTTTGCAATAGAGAAGGTTTATTTGACTTTAAATGATGGCATGTTTATGAAAAAAGGATAAAGTCATGGAAGAAACACATTTACTTGTTGGATGTAAGGATTTGAAGATGAAGTAACATTCACTTTCCTATATATTGTTGAAGGGTGAGCAATTTATTGATTCTCATAGTAGCATTTTAGATGGACATGGATTTGAATAAAATGTTTTGAGAGGGTATCACAACAATTCTCTTCTTATCATGGAAGGATGAGCTCATTCTCGACTTATTAATGTATCAAAAAAATGATCAAATTTCATATTCATTGCTTCATCTTATGTCATTGCAAAATTTTATTCATCATGGAAAGAATGATAATAAGTGTGATATAGTAAGGGAGATGACTCTCTATATAAGGCATCAAGATCATTTGATTCAAACTTAATATTGTTTTCACATGTGATCCTATGTATCTTTCGAGTTTCAATATGGATATACACCTTGATATATTTATTAAGCTCTCCATCCTTCACATTTGGAGTGAAAGGAAATTTGTTGTTCATCCTAATTGTCTTGTGAAGATTCAATTTTCATATATTACAAATCACTCATGGTAATAGAGTGCCTTAGCTAAAGAAGAAAATTTGGGTTATGGACAAATGGAAATAATAATCTCAAGGAGTTTGATGATATATTATGGTAATGATAAGAGGTATTCTCATATAGTCTTTATTTTGATATTCCAATGTTTTCAAATAAGAACAAAACAATATTTGATAATATTTCCTAATGATAACCAATATGTAAAGAATACTTGGAAACTAATTTGCATAAATAATTTACATGGGGTTCTTGAAATGACCTTCTTCAATCAAGTTATAATAAGGAGTAAGTTTCCGATTTTGAAAGGCTCTAGAAAGGTATAAAAGTTTATGGAGGGATTTTCTATAATTAAATTGTTGATTCAATTTTTCATATGGATGGTGTTATTAGTTTACAATTCTTTTTCCATATAAAATTATGATTATAATATTTCTTCATTTTGGATGGTTGATTACAATCATGCACACTTGCATACAAGTTTATATGATCACATTCATGAGTATTGTTTCTTATAGTATAATGAGAATCCCATGCATGGGAAATAATATTTTATATTCTATGACTGCTTATGGAGATTTCTCAATATATACATGGTTTCCCACACATTTTACCAGGGAAATATTGATGGTTACTAATCATATTTACAATTGTTGCAATTATCATATTATTGGTAGAATGATAACATTAATTTTGAACCATTGTAGATTATTTCACTTGGAGTTATTCTACTTGCATGATGAGTCTAGAAGAAGGTTATTATTGGAGAAAAATTCTCTATAAATATGAGGAATGGTTTTTAAGATATTTTATTAGGAGAATCAAGAAGATACTTATAGGGAGGCTAATAAGCTCATCCACATTGATATGTTGTATTTCTTTCTTGAGTGCAAGGTGAAGAATCATATGATTTAATGGTTGTAAATTATCATTTAAATGCAAGGGTTAAATGAATTTCACTTCTTGTATGCCCATGACAAAGGAGTCTCAAAATTTAGGTAAGCAAATTTATGAGATCATAGCTGACTACAAATGTATATTTTAGAGAATGGGTGCCATTAGAATGGGGAAATCATTTCATATTAATTACATAGTTGACTAAAAATGTATATTTTAGAGAATGGATGCCATTAGAATGAAATCATTTCATATTAATTAATTTTCATCCAAAATAAATTCATGGACTGATTTACCATCATTTAGAAAATTCATGTATGCTATAAGAAAGAAAGAGAAAGCTAACAAGAAGTTTTGAGAAAATTTGATTAAATCATGCTTTTAGATTTAGTATGTGGGATTTGGATCTATTATAAATATTCATTTTTCCTCCTCCATTATGCCTCTATAATTTAAAATTAGTCAATGCTAATTTCTTACTCTAGTTAAATAGAATAATGTTTTGATTGACGAGTGCAACCATAATATGTATTTCAATAGTGCAGAGATGAATGAGAAATTTGATTTTAGAAATCGTGTTGTATATGGTAAAGGACACCATGAACATGATAATTTTCCAACATGTCTCTAAATTCATAATTTTACCATTATCTTGAGTTTCAGGAAACTTTGGGAGAAACTTTCCAAATCATAGTGCACTTCATAATTTTACCATTATCTTGAGTCAGGAAACTTTGGGAGAAACTTTCCAAATCATAGTGCATTTCTAGCTATAGATTGAGGACAATTTGCAAAGTTAACTTTTAGAATTGGGTTGCAAATGTGTTTCTATTGTTAAATATTAATTGAAAGCCCTTAAGTGTATATTTTTATTTTATATTAATTCTTAAAGTTGTGTATAATATACTTCATGGTGAGGTAATGTTTGTAACAAATAGTGTTTCTTCTCATAGAATTTTTAATAGTAGTAAAAATCAGATCCACAACATCATCAAAGGAAACATGGTTTTGGGTACAAGTTCTTTAATGTTTATGTGGCTATGAGAGATAAGATTTTGGAGGAAATAAATCAAGAAATAATAATAGGGATATTTTGGTTATTTATTAAATATAGTCATGACAAAAAAACTTGGCATAGATACACTTGCCAAAATTTATTTAAGATGTTACAAAGAAGATACAACATTTAACAGATATAGAGAAGATACAACATTTAACAGATATAGAGACAACTTTGGATATCCAAATTGTCATGATACATCTTTTTAGCATTAGGATATTTGGGTAATATGATTTTAATTTCTTGAGGACAAGCAATGTTTGGAACAAAGGACTTGTCATATCCCCTTTCAAATATTTTCCAAAATTATCACTTATTCTTTTTAGTAAGTCTAGCTATCCAAAAATAATAAGTTAGGACCTAAAGATAAACTGAGAAATTTTCCTCTTTAGGCTAAATTGGTCAAATAAGATTTAATGATAAATACAAAATATTGTTTGAAGCATAGTTTTAGAACTCATACTCGATGACCCAAAATAACACTCAAACTCATGACTCAAAGAAAACCATAGTTTTATAAGAAAAATAGAAAAGAAATTAAGGCATTTAGAGAAAATAAGAGCCAAAATTCAAACATTACACATGTCATATAGTCTTCAAACACTCAATATTTGATATTTTATCATTAATGAGAAATAAATTCATAATACAAGTGATAGGTTTGAACTTTTAATTGTATAACAATTTGATAAGTTTATAAATATTTACATATAATGATTTGTCAAAATGAGAGATACAACCAAATTAATTCTACATCTTCCCCTTTACTCTCTTAATGTAACCCAATTTTTAAATCCTCGAACTAGAAGGTTCTACCAAAGGAGTTCCTTTCTCTTCAAAATAAAAAATGTCTTCCTCCTTTATTGCTTCTAATTGTGTAAGATCTTTAGTAAGGAGGACATCATCACAAGTTTATTCACTAACACTCCATTCACCACATGGATCAATATCATTCAAGTCTATGGACTCATGTGAAACTACATCCACCATTCTAATTTAAAGGTGAAGGTTGTAAGAGATGAAAAAAAGATCATGGAGGCACAACTATGTCAACCTATTTCTCTTCGTTGTGTGAATGTTCTCAAATGAAGATTAGTAGTGCTAGCAGCATAATTCTCCCACCATAAATGTACAATGAATCATTTAGAGAAATAAGAGTCAAGTTTTTAATTTTCTTGTAGTATTGAACTAAATTTTGTACCTAGTTGTTGTTTTCTCACCTATCAACTCCTCTCTATTTCTGTTATTGTGTTTGTTACCAAAATTTTACTTATAATTCATTTTGATTGACTGTTTTTGTCCTAGGAGCTAACTGAAGTAAAAGAAAGATGCATTTACAAATAATTTCCATATTACATTAATATGCAAGAATGAATTCATAAAAGATTGCAGTACTTCATTTATATACATGCATTAAACATGAAAAAGATTCAGCAAATCTTTTTTGAAGGTATAATCTTTATTGAGAATATGTACATTTGTTCTCACACAAGTTGTGAGACTAGCCAATACTTGTTCAATACACATAAAGAAAAATCTATACATGAATAGGTATACTAAAAAATAAAATGTACATGAGAAGAAACAGACGAGTTATTGCCTGAATGACTGGTGGTGTTGTCTTGTTCTTTGATGTTAGAGCTATGAAAAGCTTTAAGCAATGAAAGGTCTCTATCATCATATATACACTATATCCATGCATGTGTAAATTCAAACCTATAAGAATTTAAAAGCAATGCATATCTTATGTGTATAGAAAAACTACAAAGAATCATTATGCATATCTAAGATAGGCATATATTTTTCTAACATGTTTGTGTTGTGTAGATATGCATATCTTAAGTGTTTAGAAAAACCATAAAGAATCATTATGCATATCTAAGATAAGCATATATTTTTCTAACATGTTTGTGTCATGTGTAGATAAAGGTATAATCATGTTCATTTTCAACATGTGGGGTAAGATGTGACTCCCACAAGGGTTGAGCCCAAGATGCTGGCATAAAAAACCAAACAGTGCAATGGAAAACTGATAGTAAGAGTTACAAAGTATGAATCCTTACAAGTTCATCATTCAGGCTTCATAACACAGTTACCATGCATTGTCTTTAAAATACAGTCACAGAGTATCATTATCTATGTGGTCAAAGCATAGTGATAAAATCATTGTTTCAGTCACGTTGAAGCAACAGCAATATGGATATTAGCTTGAAGAGAATGAGTAGTGACTCTAACAGCCAGCACAAATAGTTCAAAGGACATCAAAGAATTATCAACCAGAAAAGGGTATCAATGGTAAGGACTGAGTAACTAGATATAGCACGAACGGAATTCCTCCAATCTGGCAAACCCATATGATTCAAAAGATCTCCAAGTATCACTAAGGTAGCATGTTACCTTGTAGAGGCCAAGTGTAGATTAAATATTCTATTTTTGTTTTGACATGACTTCCTTTTTCTTTTCCTAAAAGATCACACTAAGGAGAAAGAGGTGGTCAATGCAAAACAAAGTATTGACACTGTTCCATTTTGGAAAAGAATATAAGGCTGAAAGTCAATGTCACAAAACAACATAAGATTAGTAAATGCATGAGTCCATTTTGTAGTCCCATCATCCATGTCTGAGGTTGCAGACCAGCATAACAGTGAATACCAAATCAAACATGAAAGATCAAGAAAAAAAAGTTAGTCATCATGAGCAAGGTGATAATCTTCAGTCAAGGGAGCCTCAATCATAGCTAAAGTATCCACGGAGCATATACAGGCTCATAATACTGAAAGGGCTTTCACCAATATTTAAAATGACTGTCAAAGACAATATAGATCAATTAATCATTAAAAGTCAGTGAGGATTCATAGTTCCCATTTTCAAATTTGTTTTGAAGAAGTATTTCCAGGATACTCATAGGGACAGCATTAACATCAATATTAGAGCCTGAAATTTCTAAGAAAAAGAGCCAATGTAAGAATACAAAAAAGGGGACAATTTTCTGAATTATAGCAGCATTCACGGCAATGGGCAATAAAGCATACGAAAGCACCAGGACAAAGATGAGCGTACAATTGCAATGAATCGGCCATCAAGTGCAGGCCTAGGACATGATCCTTACAGGATTTCATATCAGTAAACATGTGATAGTCCAAAAAGATATTAATCTATCCAGAATAACAGTTTCTTGAGCAGTTATAATAGTTTCTAAAGCAACGGTGGCCAATGCTAAATATTAAGTAGTTATGCACCAAGATTAACAGTAGTTGGAGTAACAACAGTCTTTTATGATCAATCTGGACAGTCGAAAGGGCAGTCGTTAATGGTTAGTGTCACAAGGAGTAATCTGCAAAAGAGATGTAAAATGATCGATAACAGTGACGTGTTCACTGTCAAAATCTGAGAGCAACCCTGAAGAATAAAGGTGGGTTCTGACCTGAAAATACAGACATTAGCAGTAAGAAAGTCATGTTCCTAATAAAGTAAAACCCTTGCAAAAAGTTATAAAGAGCATTAAGTGATAAAGAACAGTATTTGTGGCCGAGTAAGCCTGAAACAAATTTATAAGTCATATGTTACATTTATGTTGCCTAATGCCATTTAAATCACAGTCATCAAAAGCATGATATAATATCAAAGATACATACAAAATAACTATCAGATAGTCTAACTTCAAAAATGTATGTACACTGTACAGTGAAAAGGCAAGGTCACCATGATTTACGAAATTGCAAGTCACATAACAGCCATCAATGGCGTTTGAAGCAGTAAACTTACCTAATTATGCTCAACCTGCACAAGATTTCCACTTAAGAAAAGTCCGCCATGAATAGCCCTATCGAAGTCTCCAGAAAGCCCTCGAGTTTTCTCAAACCCTTGGCGGCTACAGCAGACAGAAGAAAATGCCAAGTCTGAAAGTGCGAATGAGGTCGTGAAACAGGTTTTTAGGGTTTGTATACCCTAGAAGTGTCTCGAGCTTGAAGACATTTTTGCCTTTGTTTTGAAAAAATATAACCTTGCAACTAATACCACGGTGGGCTAAGACTTATGTCTTATGCCTTTGAACTTTAAATTTTATGCCTTAGCATCAAAACAACCCATGACAAGAAGTTAAGTGTTTCCTTATAAAACGCTTCAACTTGATTGTTACTTTAAATGCAAAATTGCCACATAGGAGGATCATTGAAGGCAAGTAGGAGATGTGTTTTGAAACAAATATGAGGTTTTAAGCCAAGTCAAAGATAGTTAGGAGCTTTTATGAGTCTTTTCCAAGCATATAGAGCTTTTTGTGAGTTAGTTACCAGCAAAAGGAGGGAATATAGGATTTTTTTGACTTTTTTGAGCACTTTTAGGGGAGGTTATAGTCATGGCTGACTTTTCCAACTATTTGGAGGTCTTTTGGAGAGGATATAGGTCCTATATTTTTTTCTTTTTGGGGACATCCCACCTAAGATAGCAATTTTTTGCCATTTTTCATGTAACTTTTTGGGTCATGTATTTGAGTGGAAGCCTTGGAAATCAATAAGATAAGCTATTTTACCATCTCAAATTTATGTTTCTATTGTATGTGTTTGAGGGATTGATACATTAACTTGTGAGTTTTCTTCATTCCTAGTTATTGTGTCTCTTTTGTAGCATCTTTAGGCAGAATATATGCAGTTGCAGGTTGTAAGTTGTGTTAAGTTGCAGGTGTTTTTTAGTTGTGAAAGTTTCTTTCTTTCAAAATTCACATGCATAGTAGCTTTCTTGCAAAATATTTCAATGCAAATACATATCTTTATGGGTTGTTTATATTAACTTGCTATTGATTGCCTTGTGTTTATGAGTTGTTCTGCAGGTCCTGTTTGATATTTTGGTGCATCATCTTCTCATTTGATCACTTTAAGTTCTTTATTTCGTGCATTTTCTTACCCTTTACCTCTGCAAGTTATTAGTATAGATGATAACCAAATAGAACAACTAGGAGTAGGCCTCATCCGAAGATTCACTTCAATTTTTAAGGATACCCGTAGCCTTGGGAGTGTTTCCATGTTTCATCTGAAAGCTAAGTCCTGTAACTTAGTAAGGGTCTATTTCTAGGTGATAACAGTGTCATCAAAAAATTTACATAAAATATTCTCCCCTCCAACTTTCTTGGAAAATGGAGGCTACAATCAAGTATCAAATATAAACATTTACTTGAGATGAGGAAGGGCACTAAGAATGCTTTTCAATGTAAAGAAGTGGCTAGAAAATATTGTTACCCTTGGTCGTATGAGGTCCTTACCACATGTGTGTTTCATTAAAGAAATCACCAATGTATGGTTGTAGATAAAAATTTTAATATTTTTAGCATCTATAACTATAGTTTTCACCCATCCAATCTTTTCAATGTCTACTAGCAATAATTCCAAGTAATGTGTAACACAAGGAGTCCATAAAATTGTAAGATGCCTCTCCCTGAGGAGTCTACTTATAGCTACATAGGTAGCTTAGTGAAAGTATAGTGTTGTGTCGCACTTTAGGCTAAGTACGAGGGGAAAAAAAATCATACTCGACCAAATCTGCATGGCACCACATGGCACCTACGTGGAGGACAGGTGGTGGGGTATACTCGACTAAGTAGGACTCGGCCCTACATATACCCACCAACTGCACTTAGCCCCCCATTTCCACTGTCTGATATAGCTGGAGTGAGAGGGGGGCTAAGAAATCCTTCGACCAAGCAAGGTAGGGCCAAAAGGCTTTTTTTGTTTTTAATTGTTTTAATAATATATATATACATTTTTAGTAGATTTTTTCGTATTTTTTCAAGTTTTTTAATTTTTGATGCAAATGAAGAATGCATATAAAAAATACAATGCAAATGAGATAATATTTAACCATAAACTTCATAACATCACACATTCATCATCTAATCGTAAACTACATATCATTGGCACATTTTGACATCCAACCATCAACTTTAAATATGCAAACATATGTTGATACTTGAATGCCAACACATCATCACTTGTAGTGCAAAAAAAATCATTTTAGCACACCTAAATAAGAACATTTATTATCATAGATTGACATCAATGCCAACACACTAATCCATATCTACAATAACCACAGTTCACCGGATCATTAGATCATAGAAAAATAGAAGATGATTTTTTATAAAAAGAGTTTGATGTTTTCTACAATGATGTTAAGTTTGTGAAGAAATGAACTACTTTGTATACATGTCATAGTACTGAAGGGCTAGGATAAAATTTTTGAGTGGAGGTATGTGGATGAAATGCTTATATATATTTAGTCAGGATAAATAGTTTAGAATGTTTTCATGTATGAATGTACAAATTTCTCAATGTTTATATAACATGTGATTCATCTCAAGTTTATATGAAAAAATGTTAAATAATTTCATGTGTATGTTCATATAATTTGTTTTTCAATGTAATATTTAAGTTTCAATGTCTATAGGTCACAGTTAATTTGATTCATTTTGTTTAAAATGTTTAAAGCATATTTGTACAATGTTTCATCTTGTTTGTGGCATACATTGTATATGAATTTGTTTTTAATTCAATTTAATGTATACATGCAGATTCACACACACACACACACACACACACACACACACACATATTTCACATCACATAGATATGGCTTCTAGTGGTTCACAACATTTTTCTTCTAATAAAAGTGTGCATCTTGATTCTCAACAGATCTCACATAGGTTTGAGACTCCTAAGAGTACTCCTGAGAATTTAGAGACTAGTCGCACCCAGACTATTTTGAGAATGCAATCCACTCTAGTGCAATTACAAAGAACTTTAAATAACAATGTTGTGCTGGCAAATAGGGATAAATTAGAATGTATTAGAGATGAGCTGATGCATATGATTGAGCTTGCTCAATCATACAACCCATATGATGATCCTCACATTGAGCATTTTTATAGGACTTTATCTCACACTGTCTATAGCATAGTTAAATGGAAAACAATAGATAGAGATGTTTTTGCAGTGAATGTGAAATCCATGTTCCCATTTTACATGGAAATGGTTGTGGTAAGAGAATATTGGATCACTAGATGTGAGTATCCTATTGTCACACCATTCATATATCCTAGATGGTTGGTGGCACATCATAGGTGGCCATAGAAGGATGAGCTTCCACAGTATTTCTGCAAACAATTGTATGCAAAATTTCATCTAGGATATGATGTTGACTACAAAGACTTTCCACGACATGCTAGGAAGGCTAGGGAAATATTTGCAGATAGATTTAGACACCGTGTTACACAACCCCCTAGTAAGAGGGTAATGGTAGGTCAAAACCTTTAGGTTTTTTCGAAAGGTTTGGATTTGGTCACAGGTGGTGCTGGTGATATGGCAGTTGAGGAGGCATACATTGGCATGTATTCTAGCATTGCCAACATTGCTACTCAGGTTTATGAGATGACTTCTGATCGCATGGGGAGATATATGGTGCATTCTCATACAACCGCTATTGTTATGAGATGGATCCATTTTATGACCCATATATTCGTTATGAGCTATCATCGCCTGTAGAAATTGCACAATTACCAGAGGATCGTTTGTGCCAGATGAGCTCGTATTTAGTGAGTGATCTTGTGGATGCTTATCAGGCTTTCTCTAAATTACATGGGATCACTCCCTAGTAGCTTCTTGAGTTCATTGGATGAGCACTTTAGAGATCCTTGATAAGTACCAATCATGTTGGAGGAGATTCAAAGCCTGTTAGTTCTAGGTAGGAGGATATTTTGATACCTCATATAGCTCCTGAGACTATAGTGCATCCTACACCACAAACTCTAGGAGTTCGGTGATGAGGTTTTTCATTTCTTCTTATGGATGACTTTATTGATCTAGATGTTGTCTCATTATACTTTTTTGAGATATTTGGCATCGGGCATGCATTCATGGAGAGGAATAAGGTAAGAACCAAATTTTGATTTTAACTTAGTTGTATATATAAAGTTTCTATGTATTCACTACCAATGACATATTTTTTTAATTTTAAATATATATTACAAGAGATTATGATGGCCATGAGATATGGAGATTCGCAGACACCTGATGATCCTAATCATCAAGATACAGAGGTAAATTTATATTTAAATTTAAATTTAAATTGATGTGTCTTATTTTTTTCCTATTCATCAGGATCCACTATATAATTTTTCAACATGGAGATTGTGTACACAATGTAGGCCCCTAGAGCAGGCGATGGATTAGATCAGGGATCAAGATAGGGTGCAACATAGCTCATTATTGTTATATACATGCTTATTTCTTTTATTCTGGATATATCTAACATTTCTATTATGTATATCTGACATTTCTATTATACATGTGGACATTTCTATTATACATGTTGTGAACATTATATTTCTATTATGCACTCAATCTCTATTATACATGTTGTGGACATTTATAAATTATACATGAACTATGGACATTGCATTTGTAGCCTTATTTTACACATTATACCTAGACATTTCATACATGTTACATGTTTATCTAGACATTTCATGGGTTACATGTCTATAGACATTTCATGTGTTGTACATGTTTATTTTAAGTGTTACAATGTACTCTCACTCTCAGTTACATTCTCTCACTCTCCTAATTCATAAACACCTTTCTTTAATATTTATAATTTATTATTTAGTACATAATTTAGTCGAAAAAGGATGTCTTAAAGGGATATCATAAGGGGATCATAATACATACTAAATTAGTATTCAATTTCTTCGAACTCATCATTATTGAATTTGTCTACTTAGTTGTGTTACATGTTTATTTTATGTGTTACAATGTTCAAATTTCATGTGTTACATTTCAGTTAGATTGATATGCAAATAATTTCTACATTTCTACATGTTTGATGTGCATATTAACTAAGAAGAGTTTTGTAAAATTTTAAATGACCTCTAGAGCTACTTTATGAGGTTGTACACTACTAGATAGGTCTTAAAATTCTCAATGAACAAGTTTGTGTATATTATCTAGAATAAATAATTAAGATTTGATATTAATCTGGAGTTTAACATTATTTAAGACTACATCCTAGGACTATACCTCACTTTTCTTATGAGGATGTCCTGAGGGGATGCCTTAAGAGGATGTCTTAAGGGGATGTCAATGAAAAATAAAAATATATTTTTTAAATCAAGTAATATAAATAATCATTAATAAATAAGAATAATGCAATTATGACTAGTTCCTTGTTCTTAATCAAAAAAAATCTTGAGTTTAAAACTACAAAACATATGTACATAATGTTAAAGTATTGTAATTTCCAATTTAATGAACATGTTATATGCAGGATGGTGTATTTTAATTTTCATATTATGGCTATGACACTAATATTGCTATCTTTCTTTTACTGCAGGTTAGGAGGATGAACATGTATCAATTTCAATGTCATCTCCTTTGGTTTGAATGATGTATAAGTAGTAGGGTGGCCATGATCAAGTGGCACCTTGATCGGACATGTCTGACCAAGATGTCACTTGGTCGTGACCCTTACTTATCATTAACCAATCCATAACTAATCGATGCTTCAAACATTAATGTATCGGTATAATGATAATAGTTCTTATACATGATAATGAATTGTTTAATGCTTATGAACATACCCAATGATGAATCGGTATCTCTGTTAATGATAACAACGCTTATAAACACATCCGATCATGAATCGGTATTTGTTAATTGCTTTAGATAAAACATACCCGATAATGAATCGGTATCAAAGCATATAATATAAAGTAAACAGTAACAATTATGGTTAGCATTATATGCTATCAGGTTAGTAGCCTAATAGCCCTTTAGATTGACGCTTAACATAGTTAAGTAGATCATCAATCTAATCCATCATTATCCAATATCAATAGCATAATTATGATCAATGTTATAGTCTAATAAACATAAAGCATGAATAAGTAAACTAATAACAAAGTTGAGAGTTAGGAGAGTCTTATCTTGCAGAAGCTACTAATGCATTAACACTCCCTCTTATCTTTTGGAAGATAGATAAAGTAACCTGCATCACATTTCTTTTCACAATGTCAGTCTCCAAGAATATATATCATCTATACATATGATATGAAGTATCATCAGGACATAGGATACAAATATAAGATTTTACTCTAAGTATGCATCACCCAATCATGTGATATAAAGAATTCATCATTTTATTATAACAAAATATCACCTAGACATGTGATATTAGTATTGCCTAAACACGCAACACTGAGGATAAACATATGAGGATGGTTAAATTCTCATCTTATCCATATTGTGATATGTGCACAACATTTAATCAAAAGTTTATCACAACACCATCATGGCACGTCCATGACATACCAGAGATCCAACGTGATAACTAGTTTGAGAATCATAAGATCATCACCTTATGATGTTTGCATACAAGTGTTCATAATCTGAGAAATCGTCACCTCTTAGATATGAACACAGGGGGTAAAACCCATAATGTCTCAACATGACAAAAGAAGTTTACATTTTCAACATCTTATTTACAAAGCAAATTACCTTTCTATCATACCTAAACCTTTTTTGAAGTGATCAACCTTCACTCTAGAAAGTGGTTTGGTCAGAATATCTATAGTCTGATCTCCCATACTAACATATTCTAATTTGATCACATTTTTGTCTACATGTCTCGTACATAATGGTATGGGATCTCAATATGTTTGGATCTATCATGGAATACTAGATTCACTGAAAGTTTTATGCAACTTTGATTGTCGCAATGGATGATTGTAGGTTTCATCGGATTACCAAACAATCCCACAAGCAACTTTCTAAGCCACACCGCTTCTCAAGCGGCCATGGAGGCTGCAATGTATTCGACCTCGGTGGAACTTCGTGCTATAGAAGACTACTTTCTGTTGATCTAGGATATCATGGCTGATCCCAAACTGAAGCAGCACCCAGAGGTGCTTTTCCGATCAGTCACACTTCTAGCCCAATCCAAATCTAAGAATCCGTGTAGATTAAGATCAATTTTCTTATACTTGAGACCAAGGTTTAAGGTGCCTTGTAGATATCTCATAATGTGTTTTACTGCTACCGGGTGTATCTCCTTTTGCTTACACATAAACTAACTCAAGGTATTTACTGCATAGCATATATCTAGTCTTGTATTTACCAGATACATAAGAGACCCAATCATTTGCCTGTATAGAGTGGGGTCAGTAGAAGGTGATTCTGCTACTGCTTCTTTGAGTTTATGAAGATTGGTCTCCATTGGAGAGGTAATAGGTCTATAGTTGAGCATTCCAAATCTCTTCAGAATGTCTAATGTATACTTGCCTTGGTTTAGAATAATGTAATTAGGATTCTACCATACTTCCAACCATAAGAAATAATGAAGGAATCTCAAGTCCTTCATATCAAATTCTTTGGATAGCTCTTTCTTGCATTGATCTATAAGGTGATCTTCTCTAGAGATTAATAAGTCATCAACATATAAAATTATTATTAGCATATCACCTTTATTTTGTTTGTAGTAGAGATTAGGATCTGCATCATTTTTAGAGAAGCCTAGTTTTGATAGATATGTGTCAATTCTTTCATACCAGACCCTAGGAGCCTGTTTGAGCCCATATAGAGCTTTCTTGAGTCTACACACATGAGATTCTGCATGATGGATCTCAAACCCCTCAGGTTGCTCTAGGTATACTTCTTCAAATTTCTCTCCATTAAGAAAAGTTGTCTTTACATCCATTTGTTGTGCCTTCCATCCCTTAGCTGCTGCAATGGCTAGTATAGCCTTGACTGAGCTATATCTGGCTACAGGAGAAAATGTTTCTTCATAGTTTATTCCTTCCTTTTGAGAGAATCCTCTGGCTACAAATCTTGCCTTATATTTTTCAATGCTGCCATCTACTACATGTTTGATCTTAAAAAACCATTTAGAAGAAACAACATACTTCTTAGTTGGCCTAGGAAGAATTTCCCATACATCATTTTTCATTATGGATTGATACTCTTTAGACATCGCATCCTTCCATACTTGATGTTTAAGGGCACCTGTCACATTGTCAGGTTCATTTTTAGATAGATCATTCATAAGAGCAACATAGCTAGTAAATTTATTAGGTCTTTTGCTTTCTCTGAAGGTTCCAAAAGGAGCAACAAACCTTTGAGCTTCTTCTACTGTTTTGGTGGCCCATAGTGGTCTTTTCTTGAGATTTCTAGGTGAGTTTTCATTTTCATTTTCAGTTTCATCTAGATTCTCCCTCTGAAACTTAGGAGCAAGATTTTCATCTAAGTTAGGGGTGGGTACATAGATTTCAGGTTCTATGAAGTTCTAAGCTCTTTTAAAAGCTAGATCCTCTTCAAATATTACATCCCTACTTAGTTTAATATTTCTTTGACTAGGTATATAGATTCTGTAGGCTTTAGAGGTTTCATTATATCCTACAAGTAATCCTCTTTTTCCAGAAGGCTCTAGTTTTAGTCTCTTTTCTTTAGGTATATGGATATAGACAGGGCATCCAAATATCCTAAGGTGACTGATATCAGGCTTAATCTTAGTGAATACTTCTTCAAGAGTTTTATCCTCAAGATGGGAGTGAGGGCACCTATTCTGTATATATACAGCAGTGCTGGATGCTTTAGCCCAGAGATTTGTGTTAAGGTTTTGATCTAGGATCATGGCCTTGGCAACTTCAACTATGGTCCTATTTTTCCTTTCTGCTACCCCATTTTATTGAGGGTTATAAGGTATAGTAAGCTCCCTCTTAATCCCATTATCTCTACAAAATTCTTTAAATGAATCTGATGTGTATTCTCCCCCATTATCAGTTCTTAGGGTTTTAACTTTATTTCCTGAGTGATTTTCAGTTAGTGATTTTAATTATTTAAATCTAGAGAGGATCTCTTTTGATTCTTTACTTTTCAAAAAGTAGAGCCAAGTCTTCCTAGAGTAGTCATCAACAAATATTACATAATACAAGAATCCCCCTAGAGAGGATACAGACATAGGTCCGCATACATCAGAATGAACTAATTCTAGAATTTTGCTAGTTTTCCTAGTACTATTTTGGAATGCACCTTTGGTATTCTTACCTAGGGCACATCCTTTGCATGCCCCTGAATGATCTTGCTTTAACTTGGGTAGACCTATGACAAGGTTTCCCATCGAAGATAAAGCCCTAAAATTTAGATGACCTAATCTTCTATGCCAAACTTCATTTGCATTAGTGGCTTCATGAATTAGGGCTAGATTAGGTTCCATGCATAGTTCATACAAACAGCCCCGTCTCTGTCCAATGGTCTTTGCCTTCTTGATGGAGGAGTTCTTTGACCAAGCCAATACTTTGTTGTCCATGAATGTCACTCTATATCCGTTATCTTCTAGTACTGATATAGAGACTAGATTTCTTTTGATGCCAGGGACATATAGTACTCCTTCAAGCCGCAGGGTTATGTCTGTCTTCAATTTGATGGTGCAGGTTCCTACTCCTTTGACTGGATGTGTGGATTCATCTCTGATGGTTACGTCCTCATCACTCTCCTCTATCATGGAATCAAGTACTTCTCTAAACCCAGTGATGTGCCTCGATGAACCACTATCAATCACCTGATTTTGTTAGAAGTTTGACTTGTGAGTGCTGAGTAGAATACGTATTTCCTAGAGTCATCTTCCCCTTTAGTCTTTCTTGCTTTAACAAATGTAGCATGTTTCTTTGTTCTTTCTGGGAATTTTGCAATGAAGTGTCTGAACTGATCACATCTGTAACATTGAATGTGAGATAAGTCCTTCTTTGAAGTATTCTTGCCTTGATGACCTTTTCTCTTTCTAAACTACCTTTTCTTGTTATTCTTGGTGGAGTTGGTGTTTAGAACTTGTAGGTCTTCATCTATATTCTTGTGTTTCATTCCCATCTTGTTCAATCTTGATTCTTCTTGGAGACAGTCATCCCTTAATCTTTCAAACTTGGGATATTTGGACCTTGCATTGATGCCTTGGATGAATGTGCTCCATCCACTAGGCAACCCATCTAAAGCAATGAGTGTTAACTCTTTGCTTTGGATCTCATAGTCCAGAGTTGCAAGTTCATCTTTTAGAACTGGTATCCGCATAAAGTAGGCCTTGATTGTCTCCCCTTTGTTCATGGTGATGTGATTTATTTTTCATTTTAATGCTAGAGTTCGACTTGCATTCGATATCTCAAAAGTGCTTTCAAGAGATTTGAACATTTTATAGGTTGTCTGATGTTTTCTTATTATGGGCATTATGTTGTTTGTCACCCCATCAACTATTATTTTTATTGATTTTTCATTTCCCTCAATCCATGCTGATTTGTCAGGTTTATTTTCGGGTTGATCATTTTTGGTTTGAACAAACGAATCCACTTTGTTCTCCTTTAAGATCATTTGAATTCTGAATTTCTAGGCTGAAAATCATCGCCACCCCCGAGTCTGTCTTCAAATCTGATAGCACTGGCCATTTGAAGAAATGTGATGCAGTATATAAACTTGTTCTTAAATTTGTTTCACAAAATTAAATAGCCTCAAGTTCGGTCAACTTGGATCTAATACCATGTAAAAGTATTGTAATTTCCAATTTAATGAACAGGTTATATGTAGGATGGTGTATTTTAATTTTCATATTATGGCTATGACACTAATATTGCTATCTTTCTTTTACTGGAGGTTAGGAGGATGAACATGTATCAATTTCAATGTCATCTCCTTTGGTTTGAATGATGTATAAGTAGTAGGGTGGCCACGATCAAGTGGCACCTTGATCAGACATGTCTTTTAGAGATGTCCAACCAAGATGTCACTTGGTCATGACCCTTACTTATCATTAACCCATCCATAACTAGTCGGTGCTTCAAACATTAATGTATCGGTATAATGATAACAGTGCTTATACCCGATAATGAATCATTTAATGCTTATGAACATACCCGATGATGAATCGGTATCTCTGTTAATGATAACAGTGCTTATAAACACATACGATCATGAATCGGTATTTGTTAATTATTTCAGATAAAACATACCCGATAATGAATCGGTATCAAAGCATATAATATAAAGTAAATAGTAACAATTATGATTAGCATTATATGTTATCGGGTTAATACTTAGATAGCATATTAATGCCGATTCATATATGAATCGACATTAATATGCTATTGGGTTAGTAGCCCAATAGCCCTTTAGATTGATGCTTAACATAGTTAAGTAGATTGTCAATCTAATCCATCATTATCCAATATCAAAAGCATAATTATGATCAATGTTATAGTCTGATAAACATAAAGCATGAATAAGTAAACTAATAATAGAGTAGAGAGTTAGGAGAGTCTTATCTTGTAGAAGCTACTAATGCATTAACACATAATTTCTTAATCAAGCAATATAAATAATTACTAATAATCTAATTCAAGTAATATAAATAATCACTAATAATCTAATGTAAGAACGAAAGGAATTTAAATGTGTGTGAACTCATGAAAAGTCAAATAACAATGTATATATAATTTAGCATGTGTACTTAACATAAGGGGATTTAAAGTTAGGACCTATTATAGGATGTCTTAACGCGATGGCCAAAGAGGATGTCTTAAGGGGATGTATAACATAAAACAATACATATTAAATCTTTTCAACCAAGAATGCATAACAATATATGAAAACCATTGTTCACCATGTCAAAAAAACAAACTAGATATGATCCAATATTAAAAAAATATCTTTAAGTTTTAATATGGTACAAATATATATATATATATATATATATATATATATATATATATATATATATATATATATATATATATATATATATATATATATATATATATATATATCCAATCCTCATTCAAATTAAACATGAGTTAAAATTCTATTTCAAATATAAAAGTATGAGCTACAAAAAAAAGTTAGATAGCCTAAGTTATCTCCTGATACATATAGTCTAGATCCTCTCTATCTTTTATTATCTCCAAAAAAAATTCATGTTCTTCAAAAGCTAACCTACACTTTTGGTTGTCACGTCCTTTTTTTGGAAATGTCTCAAATTGCACCTTTGTCACTATAATCAAGTGACTGTAATGTAGAACTATTTTTCCAGGCATGTATTCAATAAATTGAACACCATTTTTGTCTATCTTAGTTTGCTGATAATCGGTGCCTTCTATAACAACTGAACTAGTTGGATATGATTGTCCATCACAGTTTATAGTTACTTCTAGCAATTTGAATTTTTCTTTTGTGCATCTTAGTAGATAGTAATCTACACCTTCCACATTGTCAGGATCCACAACAACAACAAAAATATCACCTATTTATGTACATCCAGATGACACCATATAAATTTAAAACAAAAGTAAGATGTAGATAAAATTTGAACATCACCATGATCTAAATTAAAACTAAATAAAAGAACATGTATACACACACACCTATAACGACTAAATTAGAAACACGTTCATAATCAGCTGAATATATAGGATCATGAATGTCTATGTCATTTTCATCATCTTCATAAGGAGGAATTCTGATCTTAACTCTTTCATATCCCATTGTGAGACACATCCATTTGCAATATTCTCGCATTGACTCATTGGATTGTCCTCAACACAGTCAACACAAAAGCATGATTTATCTCTTACTTGAATCAATGGAGGCTTGTGGTGTTTTGTTGTCATGTAGACTTCTAATACCAACAATTGTTCGACAATTGTAAGGATTAGATTGATCAATACCTATTACGAAGATGAAAATAAATTTGCACATTTTTAAATCAAAAACTTTAGGATAAAAGTGAAATGCAGCTGATGAATTTTTTTAAGAATTCTTGAGAACAAAAATATTTTACCTTTCACTTCCCCAAAATAACGTTTGTTGTATGGCCTATCCTGACTAGTAAAATGACTTTGACACCATTCAACAATTTTGTTTGAATTCTCTATGCTATTGCCTACATAAAAGAATTTAGAGATGTTGTTATGTGTACTTATTTTTATATGAAATTATATTAAGAAATAGATATAAACAAATTGAAAACAAAATTAATAGTACCTACAAGTTCATGTTGGTGAAGTGCATGCTTCACACATGCTTCTACTCCATCGTTCTCTTCTTTTCCATGTCCACTTTCAAATAAGTTCCACAAAAGCTTAACATTATGTCTAGCATGTTGCATGGATATCTAATTAAAGGCTTTTACAGATTTACATTGTCTTGCTCTATAAAGTTGCATGTCATTTACATACATTACAATTGAACATTTAAAGTAAAATTTATCAAATTGAAATAAAATACAAATTAACATATAAATAAAAATGAATTGAAACTTATGTAGTCACCTACACAAACTTCCGACCAAATCCAGTGTTGTGAAACATTTATCCCTTGATTTGCAAGATCTTCAAAAAACATTGCAAAACAATGATCTACATAGCTCCTATCATGAACCTTATCATCGCTGATATAGAAATGAACCTCCTTGATGATAATGCATTCATTTGGATCAGTACAATTTTCTATCCCATCCACATCAAATTGTGTGTGTCTATAGGTCACTTGCACAAATATTGCAACTTGATCAGAATGATAATATTGAGCTTGAATCTATGATTGAGAGGCTAATTTATAGTTCTCAGAGAAATCTACGATTGAAAGAATACAGTGGAAAACAATTTTTGGAATCACGAAATTGTTTAGCTTTCCATCGTGCACCATGACAATGTCGGATATGTGGATAAATTATAGTATGAAATCTATTCATAAAATCAAGGTAGGGCAATTTACTCTCCTTCAATGCAATTTTTTTTATTCATCTCCTCTCTTAGTTTGATATGTCTCATACTGAAATCTCTTCCACAAAACTGGCATTGAAACATCAATATTCTCAATTTGTAATATAAATTTTTGAAAATCTCCACAATCAATGCATGTACTTTTTATATACTATACATTGAAGTCATCTAAATCTTCTGATTTATCACATAAAATTGATTTAAGAAATTTTCTCATACTTCCAGGGATGACCATATCTGGATTAAGTGATCCCATAGATTTTTTATATGACTCTAAGTATAGATGAAGCTCAACATGATTTTGATAGCAACAAGTTTCACATACCTTATTTATGTGTACAAAGAAAAGGCACAACCTCTCAAACATTCTCTAACATATTTTCACATCTGAAAATTCTTCATTCAATGCTTCAAATAGTTCACTTTGTATTCTATCTACAAAATGTTTAGGATGTGAAATCTTCATACCGATCTCTTCATCTTTTATCTGTATAGTGTCCCTTCTATTGGAAAAAACACGGGAGTGACTGGTCCAATATTCAATGACTAGTCTTCTTGCATCTTCAAAAATTTTGTCTTTTCAAGGAAGTCTACAAATATTTACCCAATTCATTTCAATGTTTTCATATAACATATTTCTCCTCCTAATATATCTTTGAATAGTTTTTCTAGATATATGCAGTAATTCAGAAATTGTTGTAACTTGTATTTTATGTGACAACCTCTTACTAGAAATCATAGTCATCAACGCTCTACATGCAACACTTGAATCAACTACTCAACTTGTGGTATTAATAAGGTTCAATGAATCTTGCAAATTTTCAACTATTATTTCTTTTACATGACCTCCCGAGTTTTTCCTATTATCAACACCTAACAAATCCAAAAATGAGTCATTTCTCTTTTCCTACATAACTTTACAAATAATTGTGCTCTCTCGACCATAGATTTTTTTTCAAAATATTCCTCCCACATGTTTTTGCAATGCAATTTAATTATGCTCTCAAGTACCATGTGTTCAGATGAAATTTGATGGAAAAGAGAATCCTCATTTATCTCCATCAAATTTCTCATGACAGAAGAAAAGTTTGTACCTTAACTAGTACCAATTTCTTCCCCTACTTCAGTTGCATCATCTTCAACATCAACAACTTGCTCTTGATTATGTTTTGTATGACCTTTCATTGAATCATCCCTTATATGATCATATATTTTTGCTCTATTTCTTTTATTCCTCATTACACAAAGTATTGAAATTTGCTTTCCTAAAATCGCAACTGAATACTCCTTAAGAAAAAATTAACTCCTTTGGAAATAATGACCTCCTCGAGAAAAAATCACCTCCTTTGAAAAAATCACCTCCTTCCTTGAAAAAAATCAACTTCCTAAAAAAAATTGAAAATGAAATGAATTGTTTTTTATTTTGAAAAAATGACCTCATGAATATATGAGGGAAAGGGTAGGGAAGCGAGTGATTGCTTCCCAATGTGACTGCTCATAGAGGGTCCTACCACTTGGGGGACTCGGCCAAGTAAGACTCGACTGAGTCCTACTCGGTCGAGGCTTCTTATGTGGCATCCCACATTGTAGCCTACTCAGCAAAACCCCCCAATTTGCAAAACTTCAAGCTCTGCTAAGAGTTAGAAAATCAATTTTAAAAAAATAAAAAAAATGAAAAATACCCTTTTCAAGAGCTTAGAATGAGGAATGTTGACATATAATTTTTTATAGAATTTTAATTAGACTAATTATATTAAAATTATGAAATAATATAGGTAGGTATATTAACATTCAAGAAGACTCTGATTCGGAAAAACAAACAAAATAGTAAATCATATCAGAAAATTTTAAAAATTATATATAACACTAGAGGAGAGATTCTTCAAGAATATATACTTTTGGGGGGAATTTCTATGATTTTGATAGAGGAAGTTTGGTGGGAGACAAAAAATTATCAATTTCGAGAAACTTTGACTTTGAATTGTTATAACGGTGAAAATATACATCGAAATCAGATTTTATTTTTTTCTGCACTAGCTATGGATGTCATCTAAAACATATTTCAAAATCAGAGGAAAACAACATTATTTATATATAGTTTTGTTGTGGGAGGTGAAACCTCTGATTTGTAGTATTTTTCAATAATTAAAAAATTGACTTTAATAATTAAAAAAACATATCAATTCTTGTTCCAATTTTTTTTTAAAGTAATTGGCATAAAATTCATCCAGTTTTACACATTTCATCAATTTACATAATCTTCGAATAGCAAATAGAAATATCACTTTTGTGCCATTCAAGTTGAACTTTTTTGTTGTTGTTAGCCTTTTCCTTTATAAAATTGAAACACAAGTTTCTACTTTTACCCAGCTATGTTGTTCGTTATAACTTGGAAAATATTATCAATACCAACCTCTTGGATCACTCCATCTAATAAGTTGAACAAATTTAAATACCATTTTTGAATCTATGTGAGACATCTACAGACTTGTAGAATGCCAATCCACCATTGAAGAAACAAAATATTTAAGGAGGTCCTATTCGGTCATTTGTCCATCCTTCTGATAAAATGCTGCAACCTTTTGTCTACCAATATTTTTTGTTCTTCAAACACAAGCCATATACATTTTTTACAGTTTCCTCTAGCAAAGGTCCACTCAAATCTATAGTTGTTGGGGTTTCAAACCCCTTGCTTGAAACTATCAATACATTCACCAAACCTTTCCATTATGGGTTGTTTTCCACATTTAAAGGTAAATTATAATAGTACTAAAAGTTTGTTATTTCCAATCTTGCTTCATGATGTTTTTTCTTTATTCCATCTGGTACCTTCAAGTGAAGATTGTGCTCCTCAAACATTGTGTGGAATAGAGTAATTTAGTATTAATGGAGGAATATATCTAACACTAGTAGTAGAAAAGGATCCCTCATGATTCGCACCAAAAGAAGAAGAATGTGGTTGGTGGTTGCTTGGACTTGGGCCATCAAGGTAATCTAATGGTATAGAAGTGGATACATTTGGATTTATCACAGATTCTTTTTCTTCCTTAGTCTTTTGTATTTCTTCTTTTTTGAACTCATAATTAGCAATAAGGGCTTGAATCTATCTAACCATTTCTAAACTAGATTTATGGCATATGTCTAGAATTTGTCTAGCTATTTTGGCAATATGGTATTTTTACCTATTGATTCTCCCCGCATCTATTTATTGCATTCAGTATAAGTGACCTAACCCTTCTTGTTTCTTGATATCCCATACTTCCATTTAGAGTCTTTTATATATGGCCTTGAAGTAGACATTTCTATTTGGACATGTAAATATAAAATAAAATTTATAAGCTTTGGTAAAAAAGTCGGAAAAAATCAATAATGTATCATTTTAAAAAGTGGATTCAAATATAAGCTAAAAATATTAGAAAATAGGTAAACAATAGAAATAGAATTTTTTTGCTAGCATTTCCCATATTTTTCAAGATTTTTCAGATTTTTAATTGAAACAAAAAAAAAATGAGGAGAAGAATCACTTGCTTGGCTCTAGTTTGATCCCATACACTCATCTTTTCCTCTTCCTTACAATCCTGTCTGAATGTGCATACTTTCTTTTTTTAAACCAAGAGGCAAGAAATGATCAAATAATTTTAAGAAGAACATATTTTAAAGCCTTCTTGGTGTTTGACTAGGCACTCGAGATTTTGGGGTTGGGACTGATGAGTCCCTATTCAAAACTCCTACGTTGCCATGCCCAAGACTCAATGAGTTCATTCTTGGACTTGTGAGGAATTATCTCATGCGTCCATGGCACTCGTACTCGGTGAGCTCTAAGACTCGTGAGTTTGATTATTTTTGGCATCTTTTTGTTGAGTCATAAAACTATGGTTTGAAATAATATACATGCCAAGAATTGGTGTGGGGTAGTTGAAGAGAATGTTTGGTTGTTGGAGATAGAGGACAAATTTATACAAGTGGAATTTTTAAATAATAATTATAGAAGGTAGTGGAGAAATAGAAAAAGGATTTAAAATTTTTGTATGTAATAATATTCTTCTTTTGGATGTCCAATCAGTATTTGAATATTTTTTAATTTATTTTGAGTTTTTGGCTAGGATTTGGATTAAATTTCTCTTTCTCATTCTAACTAGTTAATGTTATATATCTTTAGAGGCTAATAAACCAATGAAGAGGGATCTCCAAGGTTAAAAAATAAGGAGATTTAGATTAAAAGGCAATGGTCTAGGGGTCTCTAAGGGAAATCTCATCTAGAAGTTGAATTAGTGCTTAATGATTTTAGTTTGAAGCATTTTATCAAGTAGTTTTATTTTTTAATTGTACTGGTCATTTATATATAAATAAATTTATTTCAAATAAATGAATATTTGAATAAGTTCATATGTTTGTTGTGGTGAAATTTCAAGAAAATAATAAGAAACAACACTTTACTCAAATATAAATATGAGAATACTTAACATCATAGCTGCACAAAAATGATAATTAAATGGTAGTATTTATTAACAAATTGCAACAAAATAAATATCCTTCTTAATGTTCCAAGGGCTACACCATCAAAAAGGTTTAAAAGAGCTTTTTATCTCTAAAAGAAGCTTTCACATGAAATTTATCATCTACTGTTGTCAAATAGAAAACACATGAACACTTAAAAATAAACATTAAAAATAAGAAAATTTTGCTAGTTATTATTCTTTCTATTCCTCAACAACACTTAAATTTCTCTTTTTGGATATCAATAGTATTAATAAATGTAGGTTTAATTTTGTTAGATTGGTTGTTAGAGATGATTTTTTTTAAGGAAAAAGGCATATAGCCTAAACATATGTATTAATATAATATAGAAAGAGTACATATAAAATAATATACCCAAAAAGAAATGAAACCAAGAGTCGAATAGCATCAAAAAACCAAAACAATCTACAAATTGAAGCCCCAACAAAGCTAACAAAATACGAGCAAATTAACCAATTGCTACAAAAAAATAGACCTAAAAACTATACTTAGAACCAACCACAACTAGGAACAAAACTTGATGAAAAGGGGCATTACTAAAGAAAAGACTTAGCAGAATTATCATCCACTTCCTCCTTATCTAGACCTTAAAGAGAAGATTCCTTCTCCATGAATCGTACCTCACAAAGAAATTTTTATGCTCAACAACTAATAAAGCTTTTGATTCCCTCTTCCTAGAACTCATAGCAGCATCAAGAAACCACCATTCATCCCTATTAGAAGTGGATATACTCTAAGAAAGGGGGTTGAATCAAAGTATGACATATTTAAAACAATTTGAAAACAAAAGACACACTTACATCAAAGCTCTCACAGTGATCTATTGACAAAGCATCACTTTAGTTTTATACCACCAAAACAACTTGACAAGCATCAACCTTTTAAAGAATATTTTCCATTGTTCATATGAAACTAATTGAATAATACTTTTATTGCTTTGTATTCAAAACTCATGAAGATTTTCAAATATAATATAACAAAACATTAACAAAATGATTATGGTCAAAGAATGTATCAGAGCATGACACTTAATGAATATGAAAACATGAACTCAAATCACATAGACAATAATAGATATTCACATGGTGACCACATAACACATAAATTTTCCTAAGTGAAAAACCATCATGGAGTATGAAAAAACACTCGAAACCTGCCTCTTTATTTAATCAAAGAACCAACTCTTTACAGCAGTGGAGTATCAACTCAACACCTTTTTAAAATACAAACTTCATGGGAGCACCAATTCCTCAAATTACAAAGACTCTCTAAGTTTGTAATCACTAATACAATTGCATCAACTTTGTAGTTCTAAAATCATCATCAAATACAAAACAAATATGTTTTTCAATGATGTCAATTAAAAAATGTATTGTCTATGTAGACCACAAAATTTATCACTTAACTGGAAAATAGATTGCTTTGTTATAGTAACTGGAGACAAAAAAGTCTCACAAATTTTAACAATTTTTTCTAGATGTAACAATCAAATTTTTAAGATTGCTTTTTTCTCAATTTTTTGTCCAATTGAACAATGACTTAGAGCCACAAATATATACCTAGTCTCATCACAAAGAGTTAATACAATCTGTCACCTATACTATTGAAAGAACATGTCATTGTCTATGTCAAAAGGAGAGTGCACAACATCTGCAAGGAATTCTACACATGACCCAAATTGCAACTTTGAAGATGAATATTCCATGTATGCCATAGTCAACTGAATCAAGGCATGTCAACCAACCAATCGGTTTTTACATCAAAGACAAGTAGCAAAAGAGAAGTCAACAAACTCCCCCTTTCTCCTTGATGGCAAAAAATGATCCATCTAAAAAAAGAAAGAAACTAAAGCCACCTGAAACAAGAGTGCACCACAAAAAGAAACTGAAGCTACTTGAAACAAGAGTGCACCACAAACTCATAATTCTCTCCCTTTTTGTCACAAGGACAAAGGGAAAGTTGTGTAATGGCACAAAAATTAAACTAAAACAACTCAAAATATAGCATGAAGCAACAAATAAGAACCATAGGAAGCAACGATAAGCTTCTTAGAGAGCGTAGAAGCTCCCCCTGAATTAATGATAGAAATTTAAGAAAGATAAGATTGATAGATAACTCCCAATCGCAAACGAAGCCTTTCAAAAGATTTTGTAGCCAAAGGCTTAGTGAAGATGTCAGCCACCTGTGCTTGAAAATGAACACATTGCAAAGTGACTTCATTAGGCAACACTTTTTCATGAAGAAAGAGTAATTTTATATCAATGTGCTTCATTTTAGAAATTAATGACTGGATTTTTGGACAAACTTATAGCACTAGTATTTTCACAAATAATAGGAATAGTTTTTTCAACAATAATACCCATATCCAAGAGAGTTTGAGCCATCCATAGTAACTGAGTACAACAAAATCTAGTAGCAATGTACTCTTCTTCTGTTGTAGAAAGAGAAATAGAATCTTGTTTCTTTCTTTAACATGCCACAAGACAATCACCAAGGAAAAATACAACACCACTTGTGCTTTTTCTGTCATTTAGACAACCAGCCCAATTAGCATCAGTAAAATCCATTAAGGTAAAATTGTAACTTCTAGGATACCAAAGACCAAAATCAAGAGTACCCTGAATATACTTAAATATTCTTTGAACAACTGTAAGATGAGACTGTTTAAGAGAAAATTGGAATCTAGAAACCATACAAACTACCTACATTAAATCAGGTCTTGATGTAGTTAAGTATAATAAACTACCTATCATAGACCAATATTCAATTTGATCAACATCAGGAGATTCATCTACTTTAGAGAGTTTACAACTTGCTACCATAGGATTGCTAACTGCATGACAATCTACCATCTAAAATCTTTTTAACATTTCTTTTTCATATTTTGATGGGATAGAAATATTCCATGCTCAAGTTGAGAAATTTAATGACCAAGAAAGAATGTTAGTTCACCTAACATTGACATTTTAAATTCTAATTCCATAATATTTGAAAAAAATTTAGATAGTGCATCATTATTTCTTCCAAAGATAATGTCATCTACATAAACTTCTACAACTAGAATATCAATACCTTCCACTTTGACATAAATATTATTGTCCACACCACCTTGTATGAAATGATTTGTTAACAAATGTGAATCTAGTCTTGAATACCAAGCTCTAGGATCTTGTTTAAGAGAATATAGAGTCATTTTCAACCTACGAACATGATCAGATTTGTCTTTTTCAACAAAACCTTCACGTTGTTCCATATACACTTATCAAGATACCCATTCAAAAATGTAGTTTTAACATCCATTTGGTAAACCTTAAAATTATTGAAACAAGAGTATGCGAAGAATATTCTAATAGAGTCAATTCAAGAAAAAGGTGCAACAGTTTCACCAAAGTCAATACCTTTCTATTATGCATACCCTTGCACACAAAACGTGTTTTATTTCAAAAAGCACCTTGCCACTCTCATCCAATTTGTCTCTAAAGATCCATTTTCCACCAATGACATTTTTATCATCAGGTCTTGGATTAATTCCCAAATTTTATTTTTCTCAATCTGGCTGATTTCTTCCTCAATAGCTTTCAACCAGTAGTTATCATTAAAGGCATCATTAATATTTTCTGGCTCAAAATCAGTTAACAGATAAAAGTATTCAGTAATTTGAGCTTGTTACTCCAATTTAGCTTTCCTTCTTGTTAAAATTCTTGCATCTCTATCCCCAATAATCATATTTTGAGGATGCCTCTTGGTAATAATCCTCGAGGGTGTATTTAGATGTGTTACTTCTTTAGAGATTGAATCAAACTCTTCCTGAGAGTTATCTGCTACAACATATTCAAGAGGCTTGTCAAGTCCTAATGTAGGTTCCTCCTCAACATCCTGCACATGAATATCATCTAGAAGTAACTTTTCATTAAATGTGACATTTATAGATTCAACAATATTATTCAGGCTTATATTGAAACACTTGTAGGCTTTACTATGTGTAGAGTATCATAAAAAAATACCTTTATCTAACTTATATTGAAAACTTCCTAGATTTTCATCATCCTTTTAATAAAGTTATAATGTCACCAAAATGTAATTGAGGGTGAAAAATGTGTGAATGAGAGATCAAGAGGAAAACTAGCGTTTCCCTCCAAGGAGAGATGGGAGTTTCACTATGGATTTCCCTTCAAAAACTTTTCATGTATTACATTGGAAGAGGAGGACGAGAAATCACTAGATTCAACTTCCAAAGAAGAAGATAGAATTTTGAATGAAATGGGAATGATAAGTTGATCTCCTCTTCTTATTTGAAATGGAAAGGAATTGATTGAATTATGTATGGAAACTAAGTGCCAAAGCTACAAAGAACTGATTATAACTTGGGATTGAAGCGTCAAATGAAGCTATGCACCTGGATATGGAAGTAATATGTTGAGACAAATCTACCCTGCAAATTTGAGAAAAAGTTACCCAAACCATGGCGGGAGTGTACATGGTCCGCTGAAAAATCCACAACACAAAAAGGATTTTTTATGTCTCCAAATGGAGTCCAAATCTAAAAGTACAACTACGCACCTGCAACCTACACATAGATAAGGGAGGAAAATAGGTTGGGATTGGGGGTTTGCCTTCAGGTCAAACCCCAATTTTGAAATTAACCAAGTAATGAAAGAGAGTACTTGCAAGTAAATGTAAATGAAACAATGTAGTGTAAATCACCTCAAGGGAGGTTGTAGATAGAATGTAGGTAGATTTTCTTATGTGGAATTGAATGTTGGAATCAATCTCCTCTTCAATGGTTGAATCCTTGACTTGAATGCAACACCTAGCCTTGAAGGGAGACTTGAGAATGCCTAATGATGCAAAGGAATGCTTGAATGCTTAAATTCTCTTGAATTCTTGATCTCATGTAAACTTCCCACTCATCCCACTTATGAAAATGAGAGAAAAAATGCAACTTAAATACTTGTCAATTTGGGTTAATGAAACTAATTTTCATCATAGGCCAATATCGGGAAAGTTTTCCTGCTCAGTGCACAACTTACAATGAAAGCTCAGGAAAGGGTCCTACCCCAAAATAGGGTAGGGAAAGAGGTGTCATGGCCCTGTCCTACCCCTTTCTTTAGGGCAAAGTGCAGATAGGGTGGTGTGGAGGCCAAGGGAGAAGCAAATTCTGAGGGTTGAGTAGTCTTTGATCTTCAATATGGGTAGGGGATTCAATTTCTCATGCATGAGGACCCTAATGCAGTTGAAAACTACTAGGGTTGCAAATTTATGAAACTACATTTAGCCCCCACTTTAGCGGGAGTATGAGCATACGCCAATACTGCTAGTAAAGTACAAGGAAACAAGATTGAAAGACTTTTACCATGTCAAGGAGGCAAGATGTGCATAGCCCCTAGTGGACTTAGGATCTTACGACTTCAATTGACAAAGTAAAAGGGAAGATCGAGAAGGGGAGAACCATGACTGCAAGTAGAAAATTTCCCTTCACTATGAGTCTTGAAAGAAAGAATACCAAAGATTATAAAGATACACAAAGTTCACTAAGTAATTATAAGTATCAAGAATGAAAATATGAGTGAAGTGTATGCCCCCACGTTAAAACGATCACATGCGCCTTATCGGGAGTGATTTATTTAAGGTAGGATACACCCAAGAGAGCGAGAAGAGAGGAAGAACATTATCATAAGGATTTATCCCCCAATCAAGGAATAAACCCAAAGATAATGAACACAAAAAATGAGGTAGTTTCGCTTGCCTCAAGGTCAATATGATGTATGATAACTCATGTATATCATATATGTACATGTTTATAATAATCCTCATTCCCTAAAGAAGTGCACTAACTTGGAAGAAAGGGAAGAGAGGATGTCTTTCGAGTCAACATGAAAGAGACCAACAAAATATCTCAATCCTTTGCGTCATCCCCAAATAGACATTAAGGGAACAATAGAAGAACAGGGATAAACATAGAAGAATAGTCACAAAAGAGAAAGAAAGGAGAGAGAGAGAGAAGATCTACAACAATAATATTGCTAATCTAGCATGACATTCTCTTCCCAATATTGTTGATCACTATTTTGGGAAGGCGAGCAACACGCAAGAGGAGAAACATTGAGCACAATAGATGGATCTATCACAAGATCCAAATAGGGACTATGCTCATATTGTAATTCACTTTGTTTGATTCTAGGAGCTAGGATTAGGGTTTGTGAAAATTTAGTTGATAAATTCTTGTCCACATCAACATATTCATACTCAATATTAGAAGCATTAGGAGTTGTATTGGCATCATGAATAACATTTTCACCCATTTGTTAATCAAAGTTTAGAGAAAGAGGAGAAAGAACATGAATAGGAGTAAAACCATCACATGTTTTGTGCAACTTATGATTTGGAGATGTAGGTTGAACATCTTTCTTGGGAGAAAAGGGAATCATGTTGACTATTGAAGTTTAAGGAGATTGAGTGTTTTGAGGGATAGATTTACAAGCTCAAAAATGACATCTTCATCGGTGTTCTCTTGCACAATGATTCTGGCGAGTCTTAGTTGAAGGTTGAGAAGGAGGAGGAACACTTGTAAAAGTAGGAATGTTTCTCTCCTTGATAGTTGAAGGTTTAGTTTGAGGTTTCTTAATTTGAACAAGAGGAGAAGCACACCTCTTCTCTCGATAAGAGGAAGGAGGTGGAACTACACCATATAAAGGAGGAATATTAGGTGTAGGAAGGAGACCAGGTCCATCATGAGGAGGAGGTACAGGTCTAACCTTAGGAAGAATATTGTTCTTCTTCTTAGGAGAAGGTATGGTCACATCCATAGGAATAGGTTGATGATATTCCATAGGAGGGAAATTAGTTCTATCCGTGAGGGGAAGAACCTCATCTTGAAGAATAATAGGAATATCAAGTGTTGGGGATCTAGGTTGGCTTAAGGATAAGATCATATCTTTCTTCCATTTTTTATAAGATTGAAAAAGAGCTTCGCTCCCTGATGGAAGAGATTGAAGTTTTTTAGGCCAAAAGAAATCAATAGGAACACTAGGGCTTCTTTTGGAAGGATGAAATAAGCTATGGTTCATGGTTATTATTTCTTCATTGTGAGGAAATTTCAAACACTTGTGGATTGGAGAAGCAATAGCCTTTATGGAAGATAGCCAAGGATAGCCCATCTTCACATGGAATTACTCAGAAGAGGGTATGATAATAAAGTCAACATCCATGGATTTAGTATGAACTTCAACAGGAAGGGTAATAGAGCTAATGGTAGGACAAGAGAAATCCATCAAATAACTTTACAACCACATTAGAAGCACCATATATTGGTTTATGCAATCGTAAAGTGAAAAGATACTCCTTAGTGATGACATTAACCATGCAAGAGGGATCAATAAGGGCACCAAGGCAAGGGATATCCTTAACCTTTCCAACTATGTATAAAGGATCATCGAGTGTTGTAATGGTCTCACTAGGTTCAAATGTAATACAAGGATCCTTAGGCATATCTTATTTTTCTACCATATTTACCAAGTTCGGATCCATAGAGGTGAATTCCTTAGAAGAGAAAGAATTAGGCACAATCTTAATAACGTTAGAGGTATGAGAAGGCAAGGGATCAGTGAAAATATTAAGATTTTTATTAGGAGGAGCTACTGATTTATTCCCTTTATCATTCACACCTACCACAAATATAGTATTGTTATCAATTAAATCTTGAATCTTATTTTTCAATACAAAACATTTCTCAGTATCATGACTAGGCTGACGATGAAATTGACAAAATGAATTGTTATCAAAATAAGGGGATGCAAGTTTAGAAGGATCAACTGGTTTTATATGAGGAAGTTTGATAACATTTCTTTTCAACAACTAGAACATAATACTATGTAAAGATTCATTCAAAGAATTAAATTATCTTTCTCTTTGGAAAATTTTAAAAATAGAAGGCACACCTATTGTAGCATTCACATTATTGTTGTTGATTGTATCATTGAACTTGATGAGGATTTTTATTGGTTTGAACTTCGCAAATGGTTGGTGAACACTCTCCCCCTTATCACTCAGAGCCATAGGAGTGGATTGCTCCATTTGACTCACAACTAGTTGATAATTGTGGAGTGTTGCACACAACTGTGGAAAGGAAGTAAACTTAGACAAAAAAAAGTTTTTCCCTGATATCTTTTTGCAAATTAAAAATGAAAATTCTTTGAATATCACTATCAGGTACATAAAAATAAATTTGAGCCCACAAATCCTTATATCTACCAATGAAATCAGTCACTTTTTCCTTAACACCTTGTTTACAATGCATTAAATCAGTCGAAGTGATTTTAGGACCAATGTTGTTTTGAAATTGTTGGATGAAAACATTTGCTAGTTGTTGAAAGGAAGTGATAGAATAAGAAGGCAAAGAGAAATACCATTTTAAAGAATTATCTCTTAGCGTTCTTGTAAATGATTTTGTAAGAAATCTTTGATCATAAGCAAAATTGGTACACAAGGTTTGAAATGTTTTGACATGCGTAAGAGGATCACCTTTTACATTATAGAGTTCTAATTGAGGAACCTCAACATGTTTAGGTGGAATGACTTTAATAATATCAAGAGAAAGTGGGCTTGAAACATCAAAGGTGGGCACACTAATCTTGGATTGACTCATAGAAGCAATTTGTTATTGTAAGGAAGACATGATTTGAGCAAGATTGTTAATTGTTGCTTCGGTAGAAGAATTGATATTAGACATAGTAGATTGAGAAGGTGGTGTGATGTTATTTAAAAAGGCATGGACAAAGAATAAGGTGGTGGCACATTATGATAACTAGGCATAGGTGATGATTGGGTAAGGAAAAGGGACACTTAAAGGAGGAACAAAGTTGTTGAAGGAATTGCCCCCTTGTGTCACATTGATTGGTTGATTAATAATAGGAACACTTATGGAAGACATAGGTAAAGATGGAGGATTAAATGAAGAAGAGGGATTTGCCCAATGACCAATGGTTGTAGGAATGACATTTTGAGTTGATGTAGCCATGATGTTGGAGGTAAAAGTAGGAATACTAGTCATAAGAGTAGTCAGAGGAATTGAAGGATTGACTTATGTTGAAGGTTGTGAATAACCTAGGGTTTCAGTACAACTCTTGATAGGACTAACATTAGAATAAACAATATGTGTAATGCCACTCAATATATCAATTCCATTCTTATCACTTTGAATCATGCACTTAAGGCCTTTAATTAATGGAAGAGCTTCACTATTAGGGTATTCTTGGGACATCTAGTGTTGAAAGTTATCAAATTGATTGTCAAATTTGGAAATTTGATCTATAGAGACTCTAGTTAAAGCTTCTTTGTGTTCATCACATGAATATGATAGATAGGGACATGAATAGGATGCGAAGCACTAGCATGATCCTCATTAAAGAAGTCACCCAAATTAGGCTCCATCTTCTTAGTAATTAAATCTTGGGAGGCCTTAATTATAACACTTTGTCTAACGAGGATAGTATAAGTAGGACTAATAGTGGTAAAAATGATGCACTAGAGGGAAATTTGAATTATAGGAACAAAGCTTACAATATTAAGTAATACAAATTTAAAAAAATGATTAAACAAATTGAACTTTGTTGAAAGAAGAGGATGACACAATTTCCAAAAATGAAAGGAAATTGGAATTTTAAAATTAGGGCCAAGGGAATACTACTTAATTTTACAATCATAATTTTTAAAGTCAGGGTAGACTATAATTAACCTCTTAATTTTAAAAATTTGAAATGTTGAATTTTGGTGGTATTTTAAGATTCTAGAGGGATCAAAAATCGACAAAATAAGCCAATCTCCTAGATTTAGGCCATTAAATACTGTCATAACAGTCTCTCAAAATTTTAGGGAAAAATTCGAGGACTGTGGTGGGAATGCGCATGGTCCAACCAACTTTTTCAAAATTTTCAGAAATGAATATTACGATGATTTCAAAGCTAACCCCAAAAAATTGGCGAATTTTATGATTTTCTAGATGGATAATTAAGGTTGAAATGTAAAACTAGGACCCTATTAGGGTTTTGAAGAAAAAGAGGAATTGAATTGCAAATTTGAAAAAGGTGAAACCTAATGAATAGGGACACCTTGGAAAATGTTAAGAAATCTGAATTTCAATAAAATTGATTGAAATTTGCACAAAATCCAATTCAATTTGACAATTAGGGTTTTATGACCTAACCACTTAATTTTGAAATTTGAATTTTGGGAAAATGAGGGAAATTAAAAATTTGAATTGTAAAAATGAAAACAAGTCTGAGAATAATCAGAAATCTGAAAATTATAAGGAAATCCAATTTTTTGCACAAGTTCAAGATGATTTTTGAAAATTAGGGTTTTAACAAGTAACCGCTTAATTTTGTCAATTTGATTTGCAAATTGAACAAGACAATGAGGAAATTGAATTTGAGAGATAAAACAATTTTCAGATCTACGATAACCACAAGCAATTTTTACAAATCACAAGCTCAATTTTAATTTTAAAAACTAGGGTTTTTAATGATTTAACCACTAAGTTTGCATAAATTTGAAACTTGCAAATGAAAGATATACAATTTTTTTCAAAGGAAAGCATGCAAGGCATTGGGTTCACCAAAATGTAATGTCACCAAAATGTAATGGTGGGTGAAAAATATGTAAATGAGAGATCAAGAGGAAAACTACCCTTTCCCTCCAAGGAGAGATGAGAGTCTCACTACGAATTTCCCTTCACACACTTTTCACACATTACATTGGAAGATGAGGGGTGGGGGAGAGGGAGGGGGAGATTCACTAGTTTCAACCTCCAAAGAAGAAGATATAATTGTGAATGAAATGGGAATGATAAGTCGATCCCCTCTTCCTATTTGAAAGGAAAAGGAATTGATTAAATTATGTATGGAAACTAAGTGCAAAAGTTGCAAAGAACTGCTAATAACTTGAGATCGAAGCGTGAGATGAAGTTGTGCACCTGGATCTAGTAGTAATAAGTTGAGATGAAGCCTCCCTATGAACTTGAGGAAAATTTGTCTGGGCCCAGGTGGGAATGTACACGGTCCTCCAAAAAATTTGTGAAACGAAAAGGGTTTTTCTGCCTCTGCAAATGGAGTCCAAATTTGAAAGTACATCTATGCACCTGCAACCTACTTGCATAAAAGAGAGGGAAATGGGTTGGGATTGAGGGCTCACCTTCAGGTCAAACCCCATTTTTGGAATTAACCAAGTAATGAAAGAGAGTACTTACAAGTAAATGTAAATGAAAGATTGTAATGTAAATCACCTTAAGGGAGGTTGTAGATAGAATGTAGGTATATTTACTTGTGTGGAATTGAATGTTGGAATCAATCTCCTCTTCAATGGTTGAATCCTTGACTTGAATGCAACACCTAGCCTTGAAGGGAAACTTGAGAATGCTCAATGTTGGAAAGGAATGCTTGATCTCATGTAAACTTCCCACTCATCCCAGTTATGCAATCAGAGGACAAATGCAACTTAAATACTTTTCAATTAGGGTTAATGAAACTAATTTTCATCATAGGATGATATCAAGGAAGTTTTCCCGCTCACTACACAACCTACAATGCAAGCTCAAGAAAGGGTCCTGCCCCAAAATAGGGTAGGGTTGCTTTCTTCAGGGAAGAGTGTAGACAGGGTGGTGCAAAGGCCAAGGGAGAAGCATATTTCGAGGGTTGAGTAGTCTCTAGTCTTTGATCAGGCTAGGGGATTTGATTTCGCATGCATGAGGACCCTAATGCGGTCAAAAATTGCTAGGGTCTTAATTTTATGACACTACAAAATTATTTGCAACCAAAAATTTTAAAATATTTAATAGTGGTAGAATGACCATACCATAGCTCATATGGAGTGAAATTAGATTTCACTCTGATCTTCACCCTGTTTAAGATATAAACTATTGTATGAACAACTTCTTTCTAGATTTTATCGAGCAATTTAGATTCATCTAGCATTGTTCTTTCGATTTATTTCATAGTTTGTTTTTTTCTTTCAACTACCCCATTCTATTGAGGTGTCCTAGCAGCACCATACTACCTTTTGATGCCATGTTGTTCGCAATAATCTCTGAACTCTTGTGAGGTAAACTCACTTCCTTTATCTGATCTCAAACATTTAAGTTTGAAATTTGATTCTTTCTCAACCATTTTATGAAAGATTTTGAATCTTTCAAAAGCTTCTGACTTGTGTTTGAGAAAAGTTACCCAAACCATTCTAGTGTAGTCATCAACAAACAACATGAATTATTTCTCACCATTTAATGATCTTGTTCTAGTAGGACCACACAAATAAGTGTGTACAAGCTGCAAAGGTTTAGATGAGGAGTGTTCCTTATTTTTCTTGCCTTTTAGACAACCTGGACAAACAACATTTTCTAGTTTTCTTAGCACTGGTAAACCTCTTACATTTTGATACTTACTGATTTACCAAATTATCAAAGTTTGTATGCCCTAATCTTTTGTGCCACAACTAGTTTTCTTCAACTTAACCCATAAGACACATGCCTTCATTTCTTTCAAGATTCAAAGAGTCAAGAAGATTAAATTTATTTCCATGCATTCTCAATCCAGTTACAACTATTTTACAAGACTTAATTTTGATTGCACAACCTTGTGAGTTAAATGAAACAATATATCCACTATCCCAAATTTGGGTGACACTTAAAAGATTGTGTTTAAGACCTTTTACATAATACACACTATGAATATGTGTATCATCATTGAGAAGAAAAGAACCTTTTCCTTTTATCTATATCCCTGAGTTATCACCAAACTTCACAAAACCACTAGCATAATCTTCAAGTTTTAAAAACTTGTCCTTATCCCCTCTCATGTGGTTGGAAAAACCACTATCAACTACCCAGAATGTCTTCTTATTGGAGAGAAAGGCAGTTTGCATAAACATTGATTGTTCTATGCTTGGAATAAGTTTGGGTCTCCAAAGCTTTTTAGTTACAAACATATTTTGTTTACACTATCTAGATGTGTGATCAATAGTATTACACTTAAAACACCTAATTGTATTAGGAAAGCCACTATATTTTTTGTGACTAAATATTGGTGTGCTAGGCATTATGAACTTACAAGTACTCACTTTGTGACCAAATTTATTACAAAATAAGCAATAGCTATTGAAAAAGGAATTAAACCTGAAATTATTCCATTTATGCTCAAATGACTACTTTTTATTGTATGCCTTGAAATTCTAATTGACAAATTTTAAACATTCACCTTTGTCAACAAGATGATTTTGTTCTCAATCATATTATTCAAGTGAATGGTTCTTTCATTCTCTTCAACTTGCTTTTTGAGAAAGATAACTTCTTGTTTTTAAAGAGCTTGAATCTCTTTGTCTTTATTAGCAAGAATTGATTTGAGATTATCCACAACTCTTTTAGGGTCATCTAACTCAACTTGCAAAGATGTAATTATCTTGTTTGGAGTTTTTTCTTGAGAAGCAATTTGTTTCTTAAGTCTTTTGATTTCTTGTAGGGCACAAAGCAATTCACCCTCAAGATTTATTTCACAATTATCTAAATCAGATTGACTGTTTGTTTGATTATCGAGTTGACTACTTGAATCTTTTTGCACATTAACTTCAGCCATAAATAAGGTTTCACCTTCATCACCTAAGGAATCATCTGATTCATCATCAAAGTCTTCTTTGTCGAATAGAATCTTTTTCTTTCTGAAGTTAAATTTATTTTTATTACTAAAGACCTTTTTCTTGTTATGATTTTTAGTCTTATCATCACTGTTTTGATAAGTATGAGGACATTTGGTTGCAAAATGACTAGCCTTACAACAGTTAAAACATTTGAGTGGCAGTTTTCCTCTATATTTCTTTTTGAGTTTCCTCACTAGAAGTGCTATTAGGGTTTCAAGCAGATCCGAAGCAAAAAAGAACTAACAATTATATGCAGATTTAAATACAAAAGATAAAGAAATAAAACATGACACAGATAACACAGAGATTTAACGTGGTTCACCCAGAATGGGTTACGTCCACCATACACAGTCGTCCAATCTTTCTTATTATCCAGCAAAAATAGTACATCAACCTTACAATGCCTTAAGCATCCCAGCCGCTTATAACATGCATTTTTAGGGAAACAAACAAAGTCAGCCTTTTTAGGGTTTTATTACAATGTCGGTTTTCATCAATGAAAAAAAGGGCAAAAAATTTTTGCTGATACATGCTGAGTGTACAGTACTTTACTGATCAGTCACCACATTTCAACAATCTCCCACTTGGAGACTGATTAGGCTCCACATCAAACAATCTCCCACTTGGAGACTGATACTACATGACACCAGTGTACATGCAACATCCGCTGGATAAAACACTAGGACTTGACTGGTATAAATTCCACAATTATCAATCAAGAAGACCAACATAAACTGATGAAGAAATCAGCTTCTCCTGTGGAACTGCCTTTGTGAACATATCGGCAAGATTCTCACTTGTGTGAATCTTTTCAAGCCATAACTAACCTTCCTCCAAAATAGTCTGGATGAAGTGGTACCTGAGCTGAATGTGCTTTGTCCTTGAATGAAAAGCAGAGTTCTTCACAAGATGAATGGCACTTTGGCTATCAGTATACAATGGGCTATCCTCTTGTGTCTGACCCAATTCCTTCAGAAAACATTGCAACCAAATCATCTCTTTGCTGGCTTCTATAGCAGCAACATACTTAGCTTCAGTGGTTGAAAGTGCAACAACCTTTTGCAGCCTAGAAATCCAACTGACTGCAGTTCCCCCTATAGTAAAAACATACCTTGTAGTACTCCTCCGTGAATCAATATCACCAGCCAGATCAGAGTCAACAAATCCACTTAGAGCAGCATTAGATCCTTTGAAACATAATGCCTTCGTAGTAGTTCCTTTCAAATACCGAAGAATCCATTTCACAGCATTCCAATGTTCCATACCCGGATTACTCATAAACCTGCTCACAACTCCCACTGCATGTGCAATATTTGGCCTTGTGCATACCATTGCATACATCAAACTACCAACAGCTGATGAATATGGGATGTTAGACATTTTATTAACCTCTTCTTGTACCTTTGGGCACATCTCCTTAGTCAATTTGAAATGACTAGCCAAAGGTGTACTAACTGCTTTTGCATCCTGCATGTTAAATCTTTTCAACACCTTCTTTATATACTCACTTTGAGACAAATTCAAGGTTCTATTTTTCCTATCCCGTGTAATCCTCATACCGAGAATTTGCTTAGCTACACCCAAATCCTTCATAGCAAATGACCTGGCTAATTTCTGTTTAAGATCATTTATATGTTGCATGTTAGACCCAGCAACAAGCATGTCATCAACATAAAGCAACAAGATAATATAATTGCCATTATCAAATCTCTTAAAATATACACAATGATCAGAATGACATCTATGATAACCGTGTTCAGCCATGAAACTATCAAATTTTAAATACCATTGTCAGGGTGCTTGCTTTAGGCCATACAGACTTTTCTTCAACCTGCACACCAAGTTCTCCTTACCTTTGACGTCATATCCCTGTGGTTGCAACATGTAAATTTCCTCCTCTAGATCTCCATGGAGAAAAGCTATTTTGACATCTAATTGTTCAAGATGTAAAACATCTACAGCCACAAGACTAAGTACAGTTCTAATTGAAGTCATTTTTACAACTGGAGAAAATATTTCATCATAATCTATACCCTTTTTCTGTGCAAAACATTTTACCACAAGTCTGGCCATATATCTTTTTTGACCTCCTTCCTCCTCCTTCAGCTGATAAACCCATTTGTTAGGCAAGGCTCTTTTTTCTGCAGGTAAAGGGACTAAGTCCCAAGCCTTGTTTTTCATCAAGGAGTCCATCTCCTCTTTCATGCCTAGCTCCCACTGTTGTTTGGCATCTACATGCATTGCTTCTTCATATTCTTCTGGTTCACCATAATCCGTTAATAAAATAGAATACAAAGAAGGAGAAAATCTTTCAGGGGGTCTACTTGTCCTCATAGAACGTCTAACACTTGCAGGAGTTTGTGGGACAATCTGTTGTTGCTGAGCATCAGGTACCTGTGGCATTTCATTTTCAGGAATCTCATCCAACACCACATATTCTTGTTTGTCCTGTTCATGCTTCTTTTCTTGCGTCTGTTCTTTATACATAACATTCCCATTGAATATAACATCTCTAATTCTAATTATTTTCTTATTTTTAAAATCCCATAATTGATAGCCATATTCATCTATCCCATATCCAATGAAGGTACATTTCTAAGATTTAGCATCAAGCTTGGTTCTGTTTTCTTTATCAACATGGACAAAAGCTTAACAACCAAAAGTTTTTAGAAAAGAATAATTTACCTTTTTACCAGTCCATGCCTCCTCTGGAATACCGCCATCCAAAGGGGTTGAAGGTCCTCTATTTATCAAATAGACAGCAGTATGTACAGCATCTGCCCAAAAATGTAAGGGCAATCCAACATGCAATCTCATGCTCCTCGCACGTTCCATGATGGTCCTATTCATTCTCTCTGACACACCATTTTCCTGTGGAGTTCCTGGAACTGTCTTCTGCTTTCAAATCCCATTTAAGGAACAATAATCTTCAAATGCTTTGCTACAATACTCACCTCCATTATCCGATCTAAGACACTTCAACTTTTTTCCTATCTCATTCTCAACCAAAGCTTTCCATTTCTTAAAAGTTTCAAAAACATCTAATTTTTGTTTTAGGAAATATACCCATGTTTTTCTGGTTGAGTCATCAATAAAAATAACATAATAACAAGAGCCACCAAGAGATGATACCTGAGCTGGTCCCCATACATCTGAATGTACAAGCTCTAACTTCTCACTCTTCTTCTCTTTCCCAACCTTCAGAAATCTGACTCTTTTCTGTTTACCATAAATACAGTTTTCACAGAACTCTAAATTAATCTTCTTTAGTCTTGGCAATAGATTTTTAGAGTGAAGGATTTTCATCCCTTTCTCACTCATGTGCCCAAGCCTATGGTGCCACATTATTGAATCTGTTCTCGCAACATTTATTATTGTTGTCCCTACAGTAACTTTATCTGTAATAGCTAAGGTAGAGTAAGTGTTACCAGTACACAGATATAATGTGCCTACCTTCGCACCTTTAGCTACTACTAATGATCCTTTAGTGACCTACCACATACTGTCTGAGAAGGTAACTATGCAACCTTCACCACCTAGTTGCCCTGCAGAAATTAAATTTCTTCTTAAATTAGGAACATGTCTTACCTCCTGCAGAAACCAGTCATTACCATTCTGCAACTTGATCTTTATCTTTCCTTTTCCAACAATTTGACAGGGCTCATCATCACCCAAATATACATGTCCAAAATCACCTTGAACATAATCTAGAAAATATTTTCTATGGGGTGTAGCATGAAATGAAGCCCCAGAATCTATTACCCAAGAATCATTAACATTAACCAAACATAAGATTAAAGCATCTTGTAAAGTATTACTTGCAATATTAGCTTCCTTACTATCATTTTTATTTTTGTCTCCTTCTTTGTTTTTCCAAGACCAATAGTCTTTCTTTAGATGACCAGGCTTTCCACAGTACCAGCAATCTTTCTTTCCTCTAGATTGAGAGCATCCTTTCTTTGACTTCCCTCGTGACTTCTCATTCCCAGGGCCTTTTCCTCTTTCCTTTGATCTTCCTCTATTCTCCACATTCAAAACAGTACCCGATGATGTTGGAGTCTCACCTGTGCTTTTCCTTGACATTTCCTCGCTTAGGATAACACCAACAATATCATCAAATACCAAAGTGTTTTTACCAGAGACAGAGTTACTTACAACCATAACCAAGCTATTCCAGCTTTCTGGCAAAGAACATAAAATCAAGAGAGCCCTAACCTCTTCTGCAAAGGTAATTTTTACTAAAGACAATTGACTGGTAATTGTATTAAATTCATTTAAGTACTCTCCTATAGATCCTCCCTCACTCATTTTTAAATTAAACAAACGCTTCATAAGAAATACCTTATTCGAAGCTGAGGGTTTCTCATACAGCTTAGCCAATGTTGCCATCAAATCTATAGTCATTTTTGCTTCTGTTATATTGAACGCTACAGACGACGCAAGGTACAATCGAATGGATCCCAGTGCCTTTCTATCTAAAATGTCCCACTCTTCATCTGATATTGTGGTCGGTTTCTTTGCTTTTCCTTCCAATGGCCACCACAAATCCTTTTGATACAGGTAATCCTCCATCTGCATTTTCCATAACTGATAATTCTGGCCGTTAAACTTTTCGACCTTGAATTTGGAATCCTCCATTGCTCCCACTCAAATCTGAAAGTCCTGCCAATTTACAGAAAACCTCGCTCTGATACCAATTGTTAGGGTTTCAAGCAGATCCAAAGCAAAAAAGAACTAACAATTATATGCAGATTTAAATACAAAAGATAAAGAAATAAAACAGGACACAGATAACAAAAAGATTTAACGTGGTTCACCCATAATGGGTTACATCCACCATACACAGTCATCCAATCTTTCTTATTATCCAGCAAAAATAGTACATCAACCTTACAATGCCTTAAGCATCCCAGCCGCTTATAACATGCTTTTTTAGGGCAACAAACAAAGTCGGCCTTTTTAGGGTTTTATTACAATGTCAGTTTTCATCAATGAAAAAACAGCAAAAAAAAATTTCTCGGGGGCTGCCGCCCCCGGACCCCGGTGAGGATACATGCTGAGTGTACAGTACTTTGCTGATTAGTCAGCACATTTCAACAAGTGCCTCTAATGAATCAGACAAATCTGATTCACTGTCTATGTGCTCTTTCTTTTCTATTTTAAAAGCAGCTTCTTTTAATGATGAATTAGTATTATCAACTTTGTGTGTTCTCATTTCAAATCCATTTAATGTTCCTTGAAGATCATCTAAGGTAAGCTTGTTAAAGCTTTTCTTTTCTTCAAGGGCTAAAACCTTGGTTTCATATTTAGGCAGTAAGGTTCTAATGACCTTCTTAACAATTGTGAACTCATCTACTTCTTCACCTAAGGCTCTTATACCATTAACAACTTCATCAGTACTCAAAAATTATTCAACAAATTTTTCATCATCTTTCATTTTCATTTCCTCAAACTAGGTTTTGAGAGTAAGAATCTTTGACTGTTTAACCTTTTCATTTTCTTGATAAATATTTTCAAGTTTTTCCTAGATTTCATGAGCAGATTTATAATGCATGATTTTAACAAAGACATATTTAGTCATGCCATACAAGATAGCACGTTTGGCTCTTGCATTCATTTCATATTTCTTTTCTCATCAGGGTTTGTAGGTATGGTATCTGGTACAATGTACTTTCCACCGACTATATTCAAGACATCAAGGTCTATAGAAATCAGATATGTTTCCATTCTAATTTTCTAAAACACATAATCAAAACCATGAAATAATGAAGCTCTCGTAATAGAAGACCCATCTTGAACATGTGACATGATGAAACACTTCCAAGACTAGGACCCTATTCTCTGATACCACTTATTGGAAGTGGATATACTCTAAGAGTGGGGGGAATCAAAGTATGAAAAATTTGAAATAAGTTTTGAACAAAAGACACACTTACACCAAAGCTCTCATAGTGATGTGTTGACAAAGCATCACTTTAGTTTTATACCAACCAAACAACTTGAAAAACATTAACCTTTTAAAGCATGTTTTCCATCATTCATATGAAACTAATTGAACAATAGTTTTACTGCTTTGTATTCAAAACTCATGCATTTGTTCAAACATAATATAATATAACATTAATAGAATGAATATGGTCAAAGAATGTATCAGAGCATGACATTTAATGAACATGAAAGCATGAACTCAAATCACATAGACAATAATAGATATTCACTTGGTGACTAGAAAATACATAAATTTTCCTAAGTGAAAAAACCCTCATGGGGTATTAAAAACCACTCAAAAACCAACTCTTTATTCAAATCAAAGAACCAACTCTTTACAACGGTGGAGTATCAACTCAACACCTTTTTGAAATGCCAACTTCATGGGAGCACCAACTCCTAAAATTACAAAGATTGTCTAAGTTTGTAATCACTAATGACTTTACAACTGCATCAACTTTACAGTCCTAAAATCATCACTGAATACAAAACAAATATGATTTTCAATGATGCCAATTACAAAATCTATTGTTTGTGCAGTACCACAAAATTTATCACTTAATTAAAAACTAGATTTCTCTGTTATAGTAACTAGAGACAACAAAGTCTCTCTTAACTTTTTACAATTTTTTCCAGATGTAACAATCAAACTTTCAAGACTGCTCTGCTCTTATTTTTTGGTCCAACTAAACAATGGCTTAGAGCCACAAATATATACCCAATCATCAATAAAACCCTTATGAAAGAATGTATATACTTGAGTCAAGATTGAAACCCTCGAGTTAGGTTTTAACAAAAAAATAAATTGTTAACAAAAAGAAGTTTTTTAAACCTAAAACCCTTGAACCAAAACTTTGGGTAAACACTAGTTGCCAATAACTATATTTCATCTTCTTTCAAAACCTGAATAAATAACAAGATGTAGAGATTTCCTTAAATTTAATTACCTTTTCCAACTGAAAGAGAAAAGAATGAAAACCGTTTCCAGTTTCATAATAAAAAAGACACAGATGATGGTAAGACTTTATCTCTTTTTCACCTACCCGAAAGTCAAAATGAAACCATAAGAAATATGCCAATATTACTTCCATTTGTAGCTCAACTAGGTCAAATGACCACTTCACTATCTTTACTATCACTACTAGCTCGATAAATGAGAAAAATCACCATCGAAGAAAAGAGAAACCAAAAATAGAAACAACAAAGATCATCTAGGGTTTTGTTCAAACAAAATATCATAACAAATATTATCTTTGCCCTGTTTTATTTTGTCACAATTCGAGTCCTTTTCAAAAGTACATAATCATTTCAATTTCGAGACCATAATATCCATAAAACCAAGTTATAGTTATATTGTCCATGTGAGCTTATCAACTACTCATTGACCAAGTCAAGTGTCTATGTGTAAACAAACACATGTGACTAGTTATGGGTCTATCCAACATTTCCCATTGCATCACAAAGAGTAAGTTGTTGTCCAGATCAAAGTAATACCAATAACCTTCCAATGACCATGTCGACTTTCTAATCATTAAGTCAACATTACATATTACATTAAGCCTGATGACTATCAAATACCAAGTTATATATGCAGTGATACAATAAAAAGGTCCAATATAATAGCAATGAAGATAGACCAATATAGTAAGGTCTGAGTACAATATGGCAATATAGTGAACCATAGTAACAATATATTATATCACCAATAGAGAAGGCCACTGTGAGAGTCAAGCAACATATTGAAACCTTCTGATCTCTAAATTACAACCTTGTAATTACATCTTATAACATGATACAGACTAGTATTGTATCTTGTTAGAATAATAAAAACTTATGAGTCTATATGCTTAATAAGACCTTAATATTCTAACAAGAAAGACATTTCTAGAATGCTAAGCCCTAATTAGGGACAAAGATACATAAGATATTGTATTCCAAACAAAGACAATGCATAGACATATATCGACCAATAATAATGCACAACAAAGAATAACCACAAGATAGAAAGATAAAATACTAAAATTGCACTATATATATGAGGATCAAAAGGATCATATTTCATCACAAAGAGTCAATACAATTGATTTGTCACCTACACTGTGAAAAGAACTTGTCACTATCTATGTCAAAAGGAGAGTGCACAACATCTGCAAGGAAACCTACACATGAACCAAATTGATCAGAACATCCAAAATACATCAACTCTGAAGATGAATATGCCAAGTATGCCATAGTCAACTGAATAAAGGCATGCCAACCAACCAATCAGTTTTGACATCAAGGACAACTATCAATAGAGAAGTCAACAATCTTTGTGAGCAATTTGAAGGGAAGTGTCCACCTTTTTTAGGTTCCTCTGCCCTAAACTCAAACTTGTGTCTAGAAGTCCCATCTCTTTCTCCCATGTTGCATGTAAAGGAACATGAATCTTCACCCCTTACATAATAACAACCAAATTTATGGACATGAGATTTGTAAGAGACCAAACGAAGAAAGAAATGAAATAGACTTGAGAAGCAGGTAACCTTAGAAGGAGAAATAATATCCATAAAAACACTTAATTCTTTGTCAAAGACTTTGCAATTATTGGTTTCCAACCCAAGTTTCGTAGCCGCATATCTATGATGTTTTTTAAATAAACTTGTGAAATATCTTTATTAATAAGGAGTAGCTTTGGGAAAATGGTTTGGATAGTGAAGTTAATATTCAATTGACACACAATATCTTTACTATAAACTATGAAGAAATAGATGACCTTTCTTGGCAAGGTGACTAATAAGAGGTTATTTTCCATTCTATCCTCTAGCCATCCTTTGATTTTGTATGTTGATAAGTCTATTCTAGAGAATGAGTTTATCATAGCTTATCATAAATATAGGGTGAACATGGACATTACTGCAATGTTCCTAGCGATGGCATTATACATTGGGACCGCAAAGGAAAGAGCAAAAAATTTGTTCCAAATAATCTTTAAACATGGTTTTTTGTGGGAGATTTATGCAGTCCTCAATAATATGGATAGAAATATTATGGTCCCTTTTCTGCAAAATTATTATTTGTGTTAGGGAAGGGGTGGCAAGGTGAGAAAATTCATGTGGTGTGGATGATAGAATCAGAGCTTTTGGAGGCCAGGTGGGAATATGTGGATAGGATCCTCAATCTTTTGCAATGTATGGTGGGTATATGATGGGAGTCCCTAAGTAGGGATGAGTGAAGGCATATATGATAGACACAAGCTTGCTAGAAGGTGAAGCAGTTGAGGTTTGGGTAGAGGAACAAAATCTGGTGTTGTAGGTGTAGTCAGAGGAGCAGTGTGAGAATGGCATGCAAGATGCTGAAGAGGTGGCCAACAACATAGCTCATGCAACAGACAATGTGGATTGTCCAGAGGTGGTCAAGGCTATAGCAGTCCGGAAAATCCAGAGGGAAAACACAAATTAAATCTAGGTCTCAAGTTCAATGGCTCTATTTTTGCTTGGTCCTTTTAGGCTACAATTGTTCACAACACATCTTCTAGTTTGTATGTGTCACTTGTGTGGTCTAGTGTATATCCGACTTGGTTTTTAATGGTTTTAGTTTTTTGCTCTTGTTGATAGTCTCAAGGGTGTGGATAACTCCTTCTTCTACCCTTCCTTTTTGTTCTATTATTTTTAATATTTACAATTAGTATTTTGGGTGCTACCCCTTAGCAACTATTTAATTATCAAAGGAAAAAATACCGCAACAAAGTTAAAAAGTATCTTGCACAATCTCCCACTCAAATATAAGAAGAACAAAAAGTATTTTTTTAATGTTAAAAATAATTTTGACAATATTTAAAAATTTTCTTTCATTGTTTATTTAAAAAATCAACTAACATCTAGGAAGAGAAGTGATCCCATACGTTGTAAGAATGGTTTAACATTTTTAAAAAAATATATGAATAATCGAGTTCGTATTCTTTATGTTAGATTCCTAGTGGAAATAAGATGACATGCTATAATAAATAGCCTATCAATTAGGTTATGATTCTCTTGTCAATGTCCTACTAATAAAACCCTAACATGTTCTTCATGGTGATTAGCAGATACTCTTTTTATGTGAATGAGAAAATATCTTTAAATACAATATCTAATATTTTTTTTGGCAAAACCAAATTCATGTATATATTAATATAATTAAATATAAAAATACAATAGATATAAAGACCTAAACCATAAACAAAAATAAAACCAACTCCAAAAACATATGCATTTACATTTAACAAAGAGAGATGATCAAATGCTCCACATAGAAACCCAAATATCAAAAGATCAACCCAAAGTACATGCCAAAGAAAGACTATTTCGAAAGCATTTATAGACCAAAATTTCAATATCCCATGAGCCTCACTCCTTCACAATGCCTTTACTTTTCTTTGCAAGCATTTGGACATCTACAAAATCCATGAGTAGTAACTGATTAGAATATTATTTGGCCTCTCGTACATCCGGATGACATCTAATATTAAAAATCAGTAAAATATATATTGATCAATAATATGCATATTTAAATTTTTAGTTTAAAAAAGAATGAAACTTTTACCATTACAATTATGTTTAATTCTAAAAAATTATAAGGTTTGGCCTATAGCTCATCTTTAGTTTTGATTTCTTCATGATGTAAAAAAATAAAATTATTTGAATTTTTAAGTAGGGAAAGAATCAATATTCTTTTCAATTAATTTTGAGATTTATAAACTTTTTCAATATTTAAATGCATTTACAATTTCCAATCATGAAAGATATTTAACAATACATTTTATTAATTGATTTACATAGTAGTGAATTTGGTACCTGTCTTTATATATACCTAAAACCCATGTAGACATAAAACCTATTTTTTTTAAATAGAGGACTTGACAAGTAAGCAGCTGCACAAAATTAGAAAAAAATAAAATATTTAAGATATTTTTTGAGAGTCCAGAACATAACCCTCACCACCATAAGATGCTCTCCCTTAACAAATATCATTTTGAGATGGATAAAAAAAAATGCATTAAATATAACTAGCCAAATTATAACTCACCATGATTAGAGCTCTCTCCCTTAACAAATATCTTTTTGAGATGAATTAAAAAACCTGAATGAATAAAAAATCATCCATTAAATACAACTAATCAAATTATAAATTAATAAAACGTCTATTAAAAAATATATTTAAATACATTATGAATTAATAAAATATACGTTTAAAACAACCACAAATTATAAATTAAGAACTACTGAAATAGTCAACAATTGAAAGTATGAGATGATATCGCTTGCGATGGGAAAATTATCGCTTGGAATTCTTCGCTCACACTACGCTTGGAATTCGCTCAGACTAAATGTGCCCACCACTTCGTCGTGGGTTCAAAATTTCTTATAATTTGTTGGCCCAATAATATTTCCCCAAGTTGTTTTCTTCTCAGCCCTAGCTATCCTTTAAAACTGTTAGATAAATATTGAGGGATCTGCAGTGGAAAAACTTGGCAGGCCACTATTAGAACTGTGTCTATATGAGTAGCTTGTCATTCATATAGTGTTAAATTCTGTAGACATGAATCTGTGATCATCATCCAGGTTCTGCAACCATTGTCCACGTTTTCTAACAATCCCTGAAAGTTAGCCTTATCATACCCTATATTCTTTTTAATCCTTCTTATCAGGACGGTGACTTTTTGGATCTGGTAGATTTAGATTTGTGGCTATTTTTGTGCAATCTCTGAAGAGCCCACGAAATCTTCTAAGCTGGGAATAAAATCTAGTCATGAGAAAAAAGTCAAAACCCTGTAGGTCTACGGGCCTTAATACCTGGTCAGAGGAAGAGGTTTATCTGATTTTAACCCAGGAAACTCCAACAGCTTCTCTGAACACAGCGAAATCAGATCTGATCAGTGGCAGGTTAAATTATCTCATGCTTAGCTAATTCAAGTTATGTCCATGTTCATTTTTGTGTACACTTTATCCTATACAAAATTAAAGGTTGCTCCATTACGGAATTAGGGTTTTATCAGGACTTTTATTACCAACAATGCTTAGTTCTGTATTAATTGATGGCCCTTTATTTTTACAGCCAGGATGCTCAGGTAAAGAATAACAACGCAGGTATACCATTCTCTTTATAAAATGTCTGTTAGGTCTTTTGGTTTTCGTCGTGAGATCTCCCACTCTCTCAAAGGCCGTGTTTCTCTATTGCCTATGATTATTGGTTTTAAAAATCCTCTCTCTTAGGTCACTATACTATTGGATTAAAATGTTATTTGTGTAGATCATGAGAATCCAAATGTCGACAGTGTTAACTATCGTATACGGAAGATAGGAAAAGAGCCAAGATCCGTTAGGGACTATCTGAGACTAGCAAGGAGCAAGTTTAAAACTCACCCTCGTGAACACAAAGCAGGTAACACTTGCATTTCGTTGCATATTCTTTTTCACCTTTTCTTTAACAGTAATTTCTGTTGACCTCAGAAGCAGAAGAAACAAAGGATATGGCTCAAGAAGAACGCCACCATAAAGTACCGAAAGCACAAGTAGAATAATGGCGTACGAATCTGTCAGGAGTGTTGGCCATAAAGACTCATTTAAAACAATTTTATTCATAAATTAGGGGATGAAGAATTGCAACTATTCAGCGATCTCTTGGTTTAGAGCCTTGGATTATATTTTGCTGATCAATGATTTGATACAAATATGTAGTTCGAAAAACATTCTAACTTAAAAGATTTGAAACTCTGACAGATTTATTTTGTTTTTCTATTAACTGATTCTCCTGGACTTATTGTATAACTCTCTTGCCCTCTCCAGATATCTGTGTTCTTAGAATAGCTCAACACTCCTCGCTATCAGTTAAAGGCTGTAAAAAAATTTCATTATCTCTCTTCATTACTGCTTGAACATAATACCTGCAAGTCAGATACACTGTTCCGCTTATATATGTATATAGAGTTTTTTCAAATAACCGAATATTTGTATATGTTCATCTGTTTGTTATATGGTGAGATTTGAAGAAAATAATAAGAAAGAGCACTTGAACTTTACTGAAATATTAATGGGAAAGTTTTATATTACAGTTATACAAAGACAAATATTTAAATAAACAATTTTTTTTGGACATACTGCAACAAAATAAATAACCCTCCTTATTTTACATGGGCTGCAGCATCAGCAAGGTTTACAGAGCTTTTATTCTTTCAAAGGAGCTTTTACATGGCACTTATTATCAGTTGCTGTCCAGTAGAAAAAATGGTGAACGCTTAAAATTTCTCTTCTTCGACATCAAGTGTATTAATAAATTGATACTTAATTTTTAATAAATTAGTCCTTATGTTGATTACTATTCTTGTTAAGTTAATTTGTTTTAGTCAAAGCTACTTTGTAACAGAGAAATTATAAGTTTATAAAATAAATATATTATATGTAATAAATTAGCAGTAAGATAGAGATTAAATCTAATATAGTTGTCAATGGGCCCTTGGTCTACTGGTGAAGTTGAAAGGCTCTAATTCTTCCTGTGTGCAAGGCTCCAACATCATAAGAGATGAGGCTGGGATTATTGTCATTGGTTTTTGTTAGAATGTTATTTATTTACTTTTTTTTCTATAGTAAGAAAGTGTGAGAATCTTGGAGAAGTTTTAGTAGAAGTTATAGCTATTTCATGTGTATTTGGATATTGAAGACTTAGACTTTGTTCTTGTAATTTGGAAAAAATGTTCAGGATTTTGTGATGTATTGAACAAAAAAATGGAGGTAAAATCATGTTCAACTATTGAACAAATCATTTTACAACAATTTATTAAGTTGGGTTTCAATTTGTTATTGTTTGCAGGTCATTTTGGTGTATTTGATTTGTCTATTTTCAAGTTTATACAAATCTAATTTAGAGATCAAAAGAAATCATTCAATTTTATTTTTTTTATATTTTTTAAAGGAGCCATTACATTGGTATTAGAGGAATTATCTTGTTAGCTTGAGGCTTTGTTACCATTTGTGTAAGGCACTAAGTCTATTTTCTTGTTTGAAGGGGATTCTTTCACATCCACTCCATCTTCCAACCCCATGGAAGAAACGGTAATAGATCTAGCTGCTATGAGAGCTTCATAAGATAATCTACATGAGGGATTTAAGAATTTAGTCACAAACAATGATTTCCTAATTCATATTCAAGGCATGATTTCAAGTGAAAAAATTAAAAGGAGTGTGAAAAATCTATTACAATTACTGATTATTATCCTCCTATCTTTGATAGATTATTTGAGCAACAAATATTGGAAAATAACACAACTGCAATTTCACAAACTCATAAAAAATGCGCAACACAATGAACACAATATTTTCGGACAATTGTCCCTGAAAAACCCCGAAGGGAAAACTAGTACTGTGGATGAGAACTATATTAAAACTTCAACAAATTAAGAGATAGAAATACTACTTACCTCTTACTGGCAGAGCTTCGACGATCTCGTAATCCTCTTGTTGATATTCCACTCCACTACTATCCCAATGCTATCACTGTGTCCTTGCTAACACTGCAAGACTACTTGCTAACACTACAAGTTCTTCACACAATTCATTGTTTCCAAATGCCCCCTGACCCCCTTATATACTACTCTCATTGGAAAACCAATGACCGAGATTAATTCTTAATCAACGACTGAGATTAAAAATAACTATACAACCCTAACCAAATTGGTTGCTAGAAGTTTCTAAAAAGAGTCAAATAATTAATAAAAATTGTTTGAACTCTAACTACATTTGATAGAAAATAATTATTTACTAATTATTTAGCAAATGGACAAATAGTTGTCCAAGCTACCAAACCAACAAACTAACACTCCCTCTTAGTGAGAAAGTTGTTCTGCATGACACCCAAATTATCTCTGAAGAAGATGAATTTCGCCTTCCCCAATGCCTTTTTTAGAATGTCTGCTAGGTCTGCTGATCTATAGGTATAAATTGTAGTTGAACAACTCCATATTGTACACAATCTCTGATGAAGTGATACCTGATGTCTATATGTTTCGACCTATCATGAAACACTGGATTCTCGGTCAACTTAATGCAACTCTGTTTATCACAATGTATCACAGTAGTCTACACCTTCTGACCAAACAAGGCTACTAGCAACTTCCGAAGCCATATAGCTTCACATGTTGCCATGCTAGCTACTATGTATTCTGACTCTGCAAAACTTAGAGCCACAAACTTTTGCTTCGTACTGAACCAAGAGACAACTTCTGATCCCAGACTAAAACAACAACCTGAAGTGCTCCTCTTGTATGTTGTACTGCTGCCCAATCTGCGTCAGTATAGCCCATCAACCTGATTCCTTCACCTTGAGCATATCTAATCCCATACTCGATTGTACCTCACAAATAATGCAACACATGCTTTGTCACTGTCCAATGCACTCCCTTTGGCTCAACCATGAACTAACTAAGAGAGTCAGCTGCGAAAGCTATATCTGGAATAGATGTGGGATCTATATCCTTCTCCCTAGATGTATCTACCTTCCTCCAATTCATGATCATAGGTGTAGGCATGACTTTGCAATCTTCCATCTTGAACCTTTTCAAGATTTGAATGCAATATTTCCCTTGTCCAAGGAAAATCTCTCCATATGTTTGCCATACCTCTATGCCTAGAAAGTAGTGCATAAGTCCTAAATCCTTCATCTCGAAATCTATTGCAAGGTTCCTCTTGCACTCTTCTATGAGCCCTAGTGAACTTATTAGAAACAAGTCATCCACATATAGAACAAGAATGAGAATCTCACCCCCAACCACCAAGTAGTAGAGATTAGCATCTGCCTCACTCCTTACAAAGCCCATTTCCTGCAAGTAATTATCAATGCGCTCATACCATGCTCTGGGAGCCTACTTGAGTCCATACAAATCTCTCTTTAATCTACACTCATGGGTCTCTTTGTTGTGTGCTACAAAGCCTTTTGGTTGTTCTATGTAAACCTCCTCTTTCAACTCACCATTGAGGAACATTGTCTTGACATCCATTTGATGGATCTACCATCCCATTTGTGCTGAAATTGAGATTACAACTCGTATAGAAGTATACCTGGCAACTAGAGCAAATGTCTCCTCATAGTCTATTCCCTCCTTCTGAGAGAACCCTTTTGCCATAAACCTTGCCTTGTATTTCTCGATGCTATCATCTGCACCGTGCTTGATCTTATAGATCCAGCGCGATCCAACCACAGCCCTATTTGTTGGTCTAGGAACTACCTCCCACACATCATTCTGCATTATTGAGGTATATTCCTCAACCATTGCATCTTGCCACACCTGATGTTGTGCAGCCTCCTGATAGCTAGAAGGTTCACTATCTACCGAGTAACTAATGCAACATAGTCATCAAACTTGGCTAGTTGTTTCCATTGTCTACTACTCCTCCTAGGAGTACTCGCTAACTCTTGAGTATTTCTATGTGTCTGATGAACCTTACAGTTGTTGTTGCCAATAGTAGAAGATGAAATATCAACCTCCATGTCTTCTTGATGCATCTCTTCTTGCACCTATTGCTCCATACTTTGAGAACTCTCACCTCCTGAGCCTATGCTTGTACTAGTAACTATACTAGAGCCTTGTTGACTTTGATTTGGTTGAGTGATCCTTGGAGCTTGTGTTGTCTTCTCACTCTAATCATCTGTTGGCAAATCTCTGGACCTTCTAAATGCCTTTTCCTCCATGAACTTGACATCACGTTGAAAAATAATCTACATGGTCCTTAAAATGAATATCTGATATGCCTTTGAGGTTTCACTGTACCCCACAAAGTACCCTCTTTCTGCAGTCTAATCGAACTTGTTACATGTATTGGAATGTGACAATATGCCAAACTCTTAAAGATCCTGAAGTGACTAACATCTAGCTTCTTCCCAGTGAATGCTTCCTTTGGTGTCATATTCCCTAGCACCTTATGTGGAACCCTATTTTGTATGTATACTACCATACCACATGCTTTTGCCCATAAGTAATGGGGCAATTGTTGACTCCGATATGGATTGATTCTTCCTCTCAGCAACCCCATTCTATTGCAGGTTGTAAGAAACAATCCACTCTCTCTTGATTCCTTCTTTGGTACAAAACTCCTCAAACTTATTGCCTTTATACTCACCTTCATTGTCTGACCGAAGAACCTTTATCTTCTTTCCTGAGCTTTGAACTCTTGGAAGTGACTGAAAACTTCATCCTTGGTCTTCAAGAAGTATATACAAGTCTTCCTGGAAAAATCATCAATAAAAGTAACAAAGTACTCATACCCTCTGAGAGACTTCATCGACATTGGTACACATACATCTGAATGTACTAGATCAAGAACACCCTCAGATCAAGTGTCACTCCTTGGAAAAGATTCTTTTGCAAACTTCCCCAACACACATCCCTTACATACATCATCGTGCTTTGTGCTCACCTCTCGAACACCTATCACAGTTTCATGAAGCAATTTAAGTGCTCCATGATGTATATGGCCCATCCTCCTATGCCCTAGCTCTCCAAGATCTCTAGGATTACTGCTGCTCATGAGTGCCTTAGGAGTATCAAACTATAGCCTATAAAGTTGACCACTCCCAACTCCAATAGCTATGGGTGATTTCCAATCCTTATGCTTAATCAATACATGTGCTCCTCTAAAGAGTACATTGTACCCTTTGTCCTGAAGGATAGATACAGATATCAAATTCATCCTTAAGCCTAGAACATGCAACACATCATGAAGAGGAATCATCTTACCATTCTCCCTCTAAAACTGAACAGTCCCTTTCCCAACTGAGTTGAGTTTGGACATGTTTCCCATAGAGATGTGGATTCTGGTGCTCTCCTCCTTATAACTAGAGAAGTATTCTCTAACTCCTGTCATATGAAATGATGCCCCACTATCTATGTACAAAGCACTCTGTGAGGTTGAGCTAACCATATATGCTATGAGTGCAAACTTATCTTCCATTCTATTCAAGAGCTCATCTACACTTGCTGAAGTTGCAACTTGCTTCTTGCCTTTCTTGTCATTCTTCTTCCTTTTTGGGAAATCATTGACATAGTGGCCAAACTCATGATAGCCGTAGCACTTGATCTTCAACAAGTATTTCTTCTTCTTCTCACCTTGTGGATTTGATCCTTTGTTGGACCCCTTCTTTGCTTTTCCTTTATCCGCTAGGGCAACGTTCTCCTGTTCTACCTCACTTTTCTGACTCTTATTGTTGGCTCCATTGACAAGGCTTAGTCTAAGCTCCTACTGAGTGAAGTCACTCCAAAGTCAATTGCAACTTGGTAAGGTGTCTCGTCCATTAACAACTTGAACAAAGAAATCCCACTGCTTAGAAAACCCATTTAGGGCTATCTGTACCAGCTCATCATCACTTGGTTTATCTCCAACAACCACTAACTCATCCTTGACAAGTCTGAGTCTGGTGAGGTAACTCATCACGTCTTCTCCCTTATTCATTTGAGTATTCCTCGGCTTTTCCTTGAGAATTAGCTTCTGATTAGTGGTAGCATTCTGGTACAGATTCAAAATGGCATCCCACATCTTCTTTGTAGTATCTAACTCTGCAATATTTGGAACTATATGGTCCTTGACACCATCAAGGATTAGCCCCCTCGCCTTGGAATCATCCTTCTTGTATGCTGCAAGTAGTAATTGATCTGTAGGTACAGTCATAATAGTGGTAACATATTCCTTGATACCATTCTCTTCTAGCAATAAAGAAATTTTGGCTTTCCAGAAACCAAAATTTGAGGCTCCATCTAATCTGTCATGATCTCTTAAACCTGCTGAGGCCATCTCAAGGGATAAAAGAAATAATAATTTTAAAGAGGTCAAAGTAGGTTTTATAAACCCTCGATTTTCTTTCCTTGCCTTAGGATAAACTTTTTCTACTTCACTTTGATACCATGTGAAAAATCTATTACAATTACTGATTATTATCCTCGTATCTTTGATATATTATTTGAGAAATAAATATTGGAAAATAACACAAACCCAATTTCACAAACTCATAAAAAATGCGCAACACAATGAGCACAATATTTTTGGACAATTGTCCGTGGAAAAACCCTGAAGGGAAAACTAGTACTACGGATGAGAACTATATTAAAACTTTACTAAATTAAGAGATGCAAATACTGCTTGCCTCTTACTGGTAGAGCTTCGATGATCTCCTAATCCTCGTGCTGATATTCCACCCCACTACTATCCTAATGCTATCATTGCGCCCTTGCTAACACTACAAGACTACTTGCTAACACTGCAAGTTCTTCACACAATTCATTATTTCCAAATGCCCCCTAACCCCCTTATATACTACTCTCGTTGAAAAACCAATGGCTGAGATTAATTCTCAATCAACGGCTAAAATTAAAAATAACTAAACAACCCTAACCAAATTGGTTGCTAGAAGTTTCTAAAAAGAGTCAAATAATTAATAAAAATTGTTTGAACTCTAACTACATTTGTTAGCAAACAATTATTTACTAATTATTTAGCAAATGGACAAACAACTGTCCAAGCTACCAAACTAACAAACTAACAAGGAGGAAATACACTCATGAGCTAATGGATATTTACCTACAAAAGGATGAAGAATCTAAGGAAAGGTTAAAGACAATGAATTTTTAATTGCAAGATTATTTTAGTATATGGGATTTCATTGCAAGAACAAGTTCCTTTTGTTGAAGTTAATTCAAGATCAATATTGCATGTTGAATATAAAGTCTTTGAAAGTGGAAAGGATAGTCCTAAGAATTTTAATGGTGTCCATGGAACAACCATTGAGACTCTTAGAAATAAAAGGAAGAAGGTGGAACAAGAAGAATTTCAAGTTAAACATTTAAGAGGTTTCAGAAGAGGAGTATATTGATATTAATGATATGAGATTTCCACAATCCATGTTATATTCTTTTCAAATTTTATGGATACGATTGTGTGTATTTTTTGTGTGTATTTTTTTTCCATCAACGTTTCCAATCACACTTCATGATTAACAAGAGATGTAGGCTAGGAGAGGGCAGCGAAAAAAGAACCAAGGAAGAAAAAAACAACTAGACAAGGAGACCACCTAAAAGGTGGAGGACAAAAACTTCTAGAATAACCCAAAGAAAATGAGTTATGAAAGTTATGAAAGTTTTGGATGGACCTTTCTCTATTAATAAATTTTATTTCATGGTTGAAAATGTTTCTACAAATATTTTGATGATGTTCACATTACATGAACAACAACAAAAAGAAAAAACAAATAAATATGAAAAAGGAACCCTAATTGGAGTTATTTTCCCCAATTTATTCATCACCTACATTTTTCATCTAGTTATTTTGGTCAACAAACTTGTAACCCACAAAGTATCTTTAGAGTTTGTTCTAAAACTGTTCTTGAGGTGCACTTTCTCCACCTTGCGGTGATGATGTAGTTGGTATAGAACTAGTTGGTGGAGAGCATACAAGAAATTTGAGAATTAGGTAGCCTCAAGTGGAGAAATGATCTCAGAAAAATCCCTACTTCACCCTCAAAGAATTTGCAATTATTTGATTCTATGTTAATCTTCATGAAATTGTATAATTTTGCATATTAAGATTTCTTATTAAGATATTTCTTTGGGAAGATACCCAATCCAACCCTCATTGTTAAACAAATCATATTTTTTTGACGGCCTTTTCTAAATCTTTAGAATAGATAACATATTGCTTGACATATTGAATGAACAAATGCAGCAGTGATGCACATCAAAAGCATTTCAAATTCGAAAAGACGTTCAAATTTAACACAATAGCATAACAACGATTCCATACCCATCTAAACCAATTAAAGGTTTTACATAAATTGCATTCTTTCCAAATAGAATTATGCACAAATATTTTTAACTTACATAAATTGCATTCTTTCCAAATAGAATTATGCACAAATATTTTTAACTTTAATTTAGTTAGATTGTCAGATTATGGAAGAATGTAAAAATGCAATTTGTCTTATATATTTAAATGAGACATTATAGTGGAGAATGATTACATACCTCTGTATGCAAAGTATGTTGAAGCTGTATAATCACCCCCTTCTCTCTCTTAAAAATTTAATGTCATTACAAGTCATTACAGAGAAAAACTTAATTCTATTAAAACAATATCACATACCTTTGTCTGATGTTGAAACTGCCTAATTGATTCCTTCTCTCTTTGAAATTCTTTCTGCGAAATGACAAGATTGCAACTTGATGATTGGTGCAGTACGGATTCTGCAATTTTTGATTACCCAATCGAGTGAGAACCGTCTCAGTAATGGTTTTGCCAATTTAATTTATTATACATTCTATATTAATTATTAAGTCTTATATATAGTATAATAACAATGTAAATCAATTCGAAACCCAATGACCATCAAATTAATTGAAAACCTCTAAATGTTGACACATAATTTTGCTTTGATTGTGAGAAGCCTCTCGACTTTGAAGAACAGTAACTATCAGGTTTTCCTAATTTTTAATGTTTGTTTTTAAGAATTCGTCTTTTTTCTATTCAACAGCCATAGACAATAAATGTCATGTAAAGATCTATCAAAAAAATGTCATGTAAAAACTCTTTTTAAGATAAAAAGCTCCTTTAAACATTGCTAATGCTGCAGCCCATTGAAAAGGAAGGTTATCTATTTTGTTGCAGTATGTCAATAAATATTGTTTATTTAAATGTTTTTCTCTGTATAACTTTATTTGAAAAAAATCTATATACATATATAAAATGATCTGTGTATATCACTTGCAGGTAACTGAAACATCGAAGTTCAGTATTATGCTCAAGCAGAAATGAAGAGAGATCAAGAATGCTTTTAGTAACATTTAACTGATAGACAGTAGTGTTGAGCTATTCGAAAAATACAGATATCTGGACATGGCAAGAGAGTTATTAAATAAGTCCCCGTGACATGATTCTCCATGTTACTGGAAAAACAAAATAAATCTTTCAGGTTATAGACTGTTATAAAAAAAATATTTTAATTTTCGAACTGCATATTTGTATCAAATCCAAAAAAATCTAAGACTTCAAAAAACATGATCCAAACCAAGAGATCGCGGAATATTTGCAATTATTCATTTCCCAATTTGTAATAAAATTGTTTTAAATGAATCTTAATGGTCAACATTCCTCACAGATTCGTACTCCCTTATTCTACTTGTGCTTTGCGTACTTTATGGCGGCATTGTTCTCGAGCCATGTCCTTTGTTTCTTCTGCTTCTGGCGTCAACAGAAATTACTGTTAAAAAAAGGGCAAAAAAGCATATGCAATGAAATGCAAGTGTTATCTGATTGTGTTTGAGAAGGTGACTTTTAAACTTGCACCTTGCTATTCTCAGATGGTCCCTAATGGATCTTGGCTCTTTTCCTATCTTCCGTATTACTCCAAATTTCGATTGTCATCTACGCAAATAACATTTTACTCCAATAATATATTTATTAAAAAATTTCATAGGTAATAGAGAAACATAGCCTTTCCGAGAGTGGGAGATCTCACAACTATGATACATTATGACCACAAACCCTAGCAGAGAAGCGAAAAGAAAATACCTAACATACAGACATACAGTTTATAAAGAGAATGATATACCTGCGTTGTTATTCTTGTTATAGAGAGAATGATTTACCTGAGTTGTTATTCTTTACCTGAGTATACTGGCTGTAAAAAGAAACGGCCATCAGTTAATACAGAACTAAGCATTGTTGGTAATAAAAGTCCTGATAAAACCCTAATTCCGCAATGGAACAACCTTCACTTTTGTATAAGACAAAGTGTACACCAAAATGAACATAGATATGACTTTAATCAGCTAAGCATGAGATATACCCACTCTTTCTGGGTCAGCCAGATCTGATTTCTCTGCAACTGGGTGTTCTTCCGCTGTGTTCAGAGAAGCTGTTGGATAATCCTCGCCTGAATGAAAAATAGTACAGTAGTTCCCATATACCTCCTCCCGTGACCAGTTATTAAGGCCGGGAGACCTACAGGGCTTTGACTCTTTTCTCATGACTAGATTTTATCCCAACATAGAAGATTGCGTGGGCTTTTCAGATATTGCAAAAAAATAGCGACAAATGTAAATCTACCAGATCCAAAATGTCAGCTGTCAGCTAACTCTCAGGGATAGATCGGATGGTCGGATTGTTAGAAAACGTGGACAATGGTTGCCGAAACTTGATGATGATCACATATTCATGTCTACAGAATTTCCTTTGCAGATCGGCCCAAAGTTTATCGTCCAGTTTTAAATGATAGGCAGTGCCCAGAAGAGAACAAATTATTAAGAAATTTGGAATCCCTGACAAAGGGGCACTTTTAGCCTCAAGAACCACATTCTTACCTGGCATTCTTACCTGGCAGCTTGTTAAACTTAAAATTTAAATATATTTATTATTGATTATTTCAATAGTTATTAATTAATAATATTGGTGGATGTAGTTAAAAATATTTTTTTAATGTTTATTTTATTAGTTTATAATATTGGTTCTATTTAATGCACATTAAATTAATTTATAATTTGGGTGGTTATATTTTTAAAAAAAAATTCTTATGTACGTTTTATTAATTTATAGTTTTGGTGGTTGTATGTATTGATGTTTTATTATTCATTTCAAAAAATATATTTACTAATTAAGAGAAAAATGTGTCAAAATTTTGTCACTAGAAGTTTCAATTTAGAAGAATATGAATCTTTTGATTGATATACTCTTCAAAGGTATCTACAAATAGTAGATCACCTATTTTTAGATTGTAAATATTCAAATTCCTTTTTGGATATATTCCACTACCCCAAACCATAGCATATGATTAATTGGTTCCAAATCTGGAATAGAATGGGAAAAAGGGCCTTTTTGAAATGTTATGGTAATTTGGGAAATCTAGAAAGAAAGATATAGGAGAATCTTTAGAAACAAGGAAATTCTAGTGGAAATTCTAATCAAGAAAATATTTAGCTTGTGAGATGATGTCATGGGGAAGTTTCAAGGGTTTAGCTATTTCTAAAAATTATCAAAATGGGATGATGAAGACTTCAAGAAGTAGCAAGAGAGAACAGTAAATGGATCCCTCCACAAATAGGATGGATTAAAATTAACTTTGATGGGGCAGCAAAAGGTAATCCAGGCAATGGAAGTATAGGATGTATTGCTAGAAATTAAATTTAGGAAAGGATTGACAAAGGTGATGAAGTTTAAGAAGACTAGACATTTCTAAATATAGAGTTTCATCAACAAATCACACCTATTTGATGGAGACTCGAATTCATTTGATTTCAAGTAAAAGGTAAATGGGTGTTTTAGGAACGATTACAAACAAGAGATCGAATTTCAATCTGAAATACTTGAATTCATTTGATTTCTAGTAAAAGGCAAATGGGTGTTTTAGGAAGGATTACAAACAAGAGATCGAATTCCATTCTGAAATATGAGCACCCCTTACTAGTTTATGTTGGAATGTAATCACACCTACCGTATTTACTTATCTTTGTAGCTCATTCCCACTTAACTCACCTACCATGTCTTTTGCAGTCCTCCTTATGTGTGGCATTTGATTTTCAAAGGACAAATTTTAAATGACTATAGCTATATAATCTTTATTCAAAGATTTCCCCTCATTGTCATTGTAACTTCAATGAATATTTTATGTTTGTTTATTACCATTTGTTGGGCATACGAATATAGGACAACCTTTAAATTTATTTTTGGTAAGTATGAAAAGAACCATGTAGAAGACTGTAGAACATTATTCTTGCAGCAATAGTATTATAGTCAGAAAAAATAGAGTCAAGTTTTCAGGGATGAATGTTGTTAAATTTAGCACTTTCAGATTAATCTAAACTCAGAAAATCAGAATTTAATTACTAATTAAATTGATTAGATAAAGGGTTTGTTATTTTCTAGATTTAAGCATAACAAAGAAAGGAACAAATAAACACAAGACAAGGTTACTCTGGGAAAGCCTCCTAGGAGAAAAAACCTAGCCAAAAGATCCTTAGATCTGATTATGAATTATGTTCATATGAGGGTTACAACACTTATCTCAAGTACTTGAAGGTGTTTGATAATGTCTTCCACAAGACTGCACTTTCACAAGCATCAAGTAGTCACATCTGCACCTTTAACCCTTCCATCAACAATCAGGTCCAAACCCTAGGTTGGTAATGTATGAAGTCTGTTCTTTGATTGACTGCAACTTCAGTTTGCCCTTCTTCACACCAGTTCGCTCTTCACATGAATGAATTTCACACTTTAATTTGCAAAAGTAGTTCACTGATGTAACTAAGGTATTTCACTGTGATGGCAGATCTAATATGCTTCCTTTAGCTTGCAATGGCAGACATATGTTTATTCCTCCTTAAATCGCAATAGCAGACATATATTTATTCCTTGTTAACTCACAACTGGCAGACTTATATTTCACATAGGATCAAATGAATAATGAAATGTGTGTTTTGTGTTTTGCAATTGATCTTTATTTATATGAGCATTTAACCCATATAACCCAAGTCGGCCTTAATCATTTTCGTGCCAATTTGATTTATTGTGGTGTGGTACATATTTTGGTGTGCTATGGATATATGGGGCCAGTCCTATCTTGGGGGCATGTTACCCTTTTAGGATAGGACCTAGTCCTATGTGGGTTTGGATGTTTCCTTAAGGCAATCTGAACCCTCTTACCTAGTTATAAACAACACTCCATCGTAACTAGGGAAGAAGAGAATACATAATTTGAATCTTTAGAGTTTCATCTGGCACACAAGCATAGAATGGATCTTAAAACACAAGCATAGAATTACATCTTCCACCTAGCACACGAGCATAGGATGGTTCTAACACACAAGCATAGAAAGTGTAATACACAAGTGGGTCTTTACATAATTACAATTTTCCATCTAGCACACAAGCATAGAGTGGATCCTTTCATTCTTGTACACAAGAAAAGAATGATCAAAACGTTGCAGATAGAATCACTGAGATTGAAAATCCCTCTCAACCAGGGTTTCATTTTCCACAATACCAAGTCTATCTCTGAAGTATTCAAACTTCACTATGGATAAGGGTTTGGTAAGAATATCTGCAACCTGTTCATCTGTGCTAATATACTTTAGCTGAATGGTGTCTCTTTGCACCTCTTTGCACCATATCCCATAGTATCCATCTTGTAATGCATGTGGAGAATGACTTCAACCTTTAACATGCACACTTGCAAGTCATGAATATATACACAATTATTCATGCATATCATGGAGTCTGTCCATGCCATCGATCATGCATATCCATCATTCATTGTCTTTACCTCAGTCTTCTCCCAAAGAAGAATGTAACATCATAATCTTATTGCTTGCAGAAGGTGGTTGATACAACACAATGTATCACAGAGGTTGAGACTTCCTCTCAACCAAGGCAGTGTTCTCCACAACTCCAAGTCTATCTCAAGCTTCAAGAGACTTGGTGAGAACATTTGCAACATAGGATTGTCCTACCATAAAACACTGGATTGTCAGGCATCAATATACAACCCTGATAATAAATCAAAATAACATAACAAGAATTTTGAGAAACCACACTGCTTCTCTTGATGCAACACTTGCAACAATGTATTTATATACAGTAATACTTAATGCAACTGAGGACTATCCCTATAGATCCAAGAGATCACAGTGGGTGAATGCTTGAAGAATTTTCCTTGTCTGTAACACTTCTTGACCAATCTGAACCTAAGAAGCTTCAGCCCATAATCAACTGTGCCTCACAAGTATCTTAGGATGTGCTTGGCTGCAACACGATAAACACGTTTGGGCAAGATCATGAAATAGCTGAGAGCATTTACTGCAAAGCATATGTCTGGTCTAGTGTTAACTAGATACATCAGTGATCCAATCAACTGCCTGTACTCTGATGGATCTGCAAAATCAAAATTAGCTACAAAAACACTTAACTTCTTTAAGTTAGATTCCATAGGAGTAGGCATAGGTTCACAATCCATCATTCTAAATCTTTTCAAAATATCAATAGTATACTTTTCTTGACTTAGAAAAATTTTGTTAGACCTTTGCCATACTTCTAGACCTAGAAAATAATGCATTAAACCTAAGTCCTTCATTTCAAATTCTGAAGCTATCTCTTTCTTACATCTAATGATAAGTTCATCTTTACCAGTAAGAAATGAATCATTCACATATCGAACTATAATTTGCATTTCATCATTGGGTGACTTAAATTAGATGTTAGAGTCAGTGTCATTTTACAAAATTCTAAACTTAACAAGTATTCTTTCATACCAAGCACGAGAGTCCTATTTGAGGCCATATAGGGCTTTCTTCAATCTGCACATGTGAATCTCATAACCCCTTAAGATATACCAAAATAGCTGGAACTCCCTCTTAGCAACAGCTGTGTCCAATCACAGCTTTCAAAGTACTTGAACTTCCTTTGAGTGTATGCCCATCCCAATAATTTCCCTTGAAGAATTAGCATGCCCTGTTTCAGAATCATTCCAAGCCATTGAAAGATCCAATCAATTTCCTTTACTCTGGGATAGGAAATCATACTCTTAAGCATCAAGTCAGTTCAATCATAATGAAATTCAAAATGCTTGATCCAAGAAAAAAATTATATGCTAATACTCATAATAAAAGGTAATCAACCAACATAGATTAGAGTATACCAAATTAGAAGGAGGCGCTCCCCTTTAACTTCTGCACAATCAATCTTTTATGTTAATCTCAAGGATCCTATCCATCTATCTTTGAATAAGGTGGAACCATAGCACAATTGTTGAGATAAGATGAGGATAAATTCCATCAAGAGATTACACAAAAAAATTGCCAATAAATGTTATCGATAGAAAACGAAAATCCTAAGAAATCAATTGCGAAGGAGAATCACAAATAGAATCATAGATTTGTAAAAATAGTTTCAGCCAATGAATAGCAACATTATGCAATGTTAGTAAGGCAAGATATAGATTCAATCTCTTGGAATAGACGACAGAACTCAATATTCTATTAAGGTCCATGGTTGATCATTATTTTTGGTATTACAAGAGAGATTTGCCCTAAAACATAACTTCTTCATAAAACATTTATAGTAGATCTCATTCTTCACATCAATGGTCAAATTTGAACATTGAGAACATCTCAAAAGTAACATTAGAAAAGACCAAAGACTGAGTGCAGCCATAATATCTATTTGCAGTTCAGTCCAAAGGAAGTAATCATAAGTAAATCAAAACAAGTGAGCATTGATAAAATTGATCTAATAACAACATCATTCTACAAAATAATATTAATAAAATACTCATTAGTTATACTCTTTGTTATCCATCAATCACAATTTTGTACTTGATCAAAACCAAATAGATCTCAAGGTAGTTTATGATAGTAGGAGAATCCCATACGTCAAAAAGGCACATGAAGATGATCTATATCATACAAACTACAAGGTTGTGTAGTAGACAGAAAAAAAAGATAAATTTCTTCGTCTAACATTAATCCTTGCATACTAAGAACATGATTGCAAATCATCTTTCAACTAAACTTTTCTATCAGGAACACTTATTAGTAAAATTACACATAGGCCAAAATATTGAGTCAAAGTGATCTTGATCTATTCATTAAGAGTTCATCTTCATAATTAATAGAACATAAAATTCCTACACCTCAGTCGGTATACTTATATCAATGATGCCAAGACAAACAATCATTAGCTCCTTATGACTGTACACATCTCCATAAGTTGTTCATGTCAAGTAGAAATTCAAGTCAATAAGAAGTGTCATGAATGAAGATCATTTAAAAAAACATAACTCAACCAAGCAGCGCTACTCACTCAGAATGCATGTAAGTATTCATCACAAGGATACTTAGAACTTTTATTAGAACTTTTAGAGAAAAAGTCAATAATAGAACTAGTCCATATTATTTAACATAATAACAATACCTGAATTTCATATACAAAGAACATAACAAATATTTAGATCATAGTTATATAGATGACAACTGTGGATGATGAGTCCAAGACATTCTTGATTCCAATCAAAGTATTAATGAAGAGTCAATCTATAATACATTGCAATACTCAAACAAAAATTTAGAATACCTTCTAAGTTCCAAAAAAAAAATGCAAATCATGATGATATCTATATTAGATAAGTCTACCAACTAAGGCAATTAGAATCATAAAATCAATATGACCTAGAACTAGGTCGGCCAAATGATAATACTTCAATCCTTTGGATAAGCTGAGTTATAATATAACTTGCAATCAAGAATGCAATGACTCAAAAATACTTAGCTTGAACGATCTTTAAGAGTCGGATCTTCAAGCATGCTAGACCAAGATGTGACCATGCTAAACCTTTGATTACAAAACCTTTTCAAACTTTCCTCAATCCTAGAACCTGTCATCATTATATGACAACAAGAAGGTACAAGATTTAGACTACAGGATGCTAGATTTGATTACAACTTGGCTCTGATACCATGTTAAATTTAGCACTTTCAGATTAATCTAAACTCAAAAAATTAGAATTTAATTACTAATTAAATTTTTTAGATGAAGGGTTTTTTATTTTCCAAATTTAAGCATAACAAAGAAAGGAACAAATAAACACAAGACGAGGTTACCCTGGGAAAACCTCCTAGGAGGAAAAACCTAGCCAAAAGATCCTCAGATCTGATTATGAATTATGTTCATATGAGGGTTACAACACTTATCTTTAGTACTTGAAGGTGTTTGATAATGTCTTCCACAAGACTACACTTTCACAAGCATCAAGTAGTCACATCTGCACCTTTAACCCTTCCAATAACAATTAGGTCCAAACCCTAGGTTGGTAATTTATGAAGTCTGCTCTTTGATTGACTGCAACTTCACTTTGCCCTCCTTCACACCAGTTCTCTCTTCACATGAATGAATTTCACACTTTAATTTGCAGAAGTAGTTCGTTGATATAACTGAGGTATTTCGCTATGATGGCAGATCTAATATACTTCCTTTAGCTTGCAATGGTAGACATATGTTTATTCCTCCTTAACTCGTAATGACAGACATATATTTATTCCTCCTTAGCTCACAACTGGTAGACATATATTTCACATAGGATCAAATGAATAATGAAATGTGTGTTTTGTGTTTTGCAATTAATCTTTATTTATATGAGCATTTAACCCATATAACCCAAGTCAGCCTTGATCATTTTGGTGCCAATTTGATTTATTGCAGCGTGGTACATATTTTGGTGTGGCGTGGAGATATGGGGCTAGTCCTGTCTTGGGGACACGTTACCCTTTTAGGATAGGACCTAGTCCTATGTGGGTTTAGATGTTACCTTAAGGAAATCCAAACCCTCTTACCTAGTTATAAACAACAAATGCAAGGGATAAACATGGGTAGATTATCACTATATTAACAGAAACAAGAACAAAGGTTTAGGTTTTATTTTGGCTGTACGTTTTGAAATATAAAAGCAACTCTATTTTGTATCTTAATCTTATATGTTAAGGTTAAAGGTTATTGGGTGAAGTGATTGAGAAATTTTTTCAAAGAGATATAAGGGTTTTTTCACAGTTTATAATGGCAGCGCCAAGCACAAGTTTGATAAATCCATAGACCCCATAGTTTAATGGAAAAAATTATGATTATTGGGCGATAAGAATGAAGGCATTATTTTCTGCATAAAATTTATGGGAGTTTGTTGAAAATGGCTACCAAGAACCAGTAGATGCAACAACGTATAATTCATTAACTCAAAAGCCCTCTTCTTTATCTTTCAAGGAGTGAATGAAAGAGTTTTTCGAAGGATTCAAGGAGCAAAAAAGTCCAAGCAAGCATGGGACATTCTTCAAACAACCTATCAAGGAGTGCAAAAGGTAAAAATAGCTAAGTTGCAAATGTTAAGGGATTTTGAGACCATCTACATGAAAGAATCAGATACAATGGACTCATTTTTCACTCAAATCATTGGTTTTGTAAACCAAATTAGATTTCATGGTAAAAACCTTGAAGAAAGAAGAGTGGTTGAAAATATTTTGAGAAGTTTGCGTACAAGATTTGAATCTATTGTGGTGGCCATAGAAGAGACAAAAAATCATTCACAATTTTCAGTGAATGAGCTTCATGCTTCACTCATTTATCATGAGCATAGACTAAGAAGGTCAAAAAATTAAAATTTTGGAGCATGCATTCATGACACAAGTCTCAATCAACCATGGTAGAGGTAGGGGAAGAACAAATTTCAGAGTTAGAGGAAGAAATTCATATAGAGGTGGAAGACGTAGCCCATCTAACTCAAGTGGAAGAGCGAGCACCCCATCAAGCTCAAGTGGAAGAGCCAACAATCAAACATCAACTCAAAATCAGCCCCAAAGCCAAAGGTATGACAAATCCTTAGTCCAATGTCATTATTGTAAGAAATTTGGGAATTACATAAATGAATGTAGAAAGAAGCAATATGATTCTAGACAACAAAATGCAAATTTCACCAAAGAAAACAAAACTCAGGATAGCATGTTCATAGCTTGCAACGTTGCACAAGAAAGTGAGAAAGATATATGGAATTTAGTCTCGGGCTATAGCAATCATATGACTAGAAATTTGGAAATGTTTTCTAGTTTGGATAAGAGTATAAAATTAGATGTAACATTGGAGAATATGACAACAAAGTTTTAGTTATGGGTAAAGGAAGTGTCAACATTCTAACCAAAATGGGGGAGAAAAAGTATATTTCAGATGTGTATTTTGTTCCTAGGCTGAAACATAACTTAATGATTATAGCGCAACTCATTCAAAAGGGGTATAGAGTCTATTACATGAAAAAAGAATGTGCAATTTTAGACAAATTTCCAAGTAATAAGCTAAAAGAAAAATTCCAAATGACAAGCAATAGATTTTTTCCCTTAAGCATAAAACTGGATTTGAAGGTAGAGCTTTCTCAAGAATACCCCTCAATGAAGCCACAAGTGCATGAAGAAAAAGTTGCAATAGTCCCCCAAGTAGTTTATCAAGCTGAAATTTAAGATAAAAATTGGCTATGGCACCTAAAATTTGGGCACCTAAATTTTGGAAACTTAAACTTATTGCATAAGAAGAAAATGGTGAAGGGTTTCCACTAATAGAAAAACCAGATAGAGCGTGTGAAGGATGCATTTTGGCTAAGCAACATAGGCAATCATTTCCAATCGGAAAGTCAAGTCATGCAAACAAGCCATTGGAGATTATTCATTTAGATTTGTGTGGACCAATGCAAACACCCTCCATTGGTGGGAGCTACTACTTCTTGACATCCATTGATGACTTCACAAGAAAAATATGGGTCTTATTTCTAAAACATAAGCCTGAGGTGTTTGATTATTTCTATCAATTCAAAGCTTGTTGAAAAACAAAGTGGGCACTACATCAAAGCATTGAGAACATATAGAGGAGGTGAATATATTTCAAATGACTTCATAAGATTTTGCAAAGACCATGGAATCCACAAACAATTTACTACAAGGTATACCCCACAACAAAATGGTGTAGCTAAAAGGAAAAATAGAATGATAATGGAAATGGCAAGAAACATGTTGAAGGAAAAACATTTGTCAAATGAGTATTGTGTTGAAGTTGTAGCATGTGCAACATATATAATTAATAGATCTCCTACTAAAAGTGTTATCAATATGATTCCGGAAGAAGAATGGAGTGGAAGAAAACATAATGTTTCTCATATGAGAGTATTTAGACGTGTGGCATATGCACATGTGTCGGATGAGTTGAGAAGAAAGCTGGACAACAAAGGAGAGAAGTGTATATTTGTGGGATATAGTGATGAGTCAAAGGCATACAAGTTATACAATCCAATTAGAAAAAAAGTTATAATCAACAGAGATGTGCAATTCGTAGAAGGTAAAGCATGGGATGAAACTTTGGATAAAACAATCAATATTATAGCCAACATACCACAAGAAGAATGTAAATATTTTCTATTAGGAAGTACTCCTTCAAATGTGACTTCTATTACAATTATTCAAGGTCAACAATTCGACAACAAATGACACCATCAAGTGTAAGGACAACCCCACAAACACAAAAAAATACCCCATCAAATATGCAACAAACTCCATCATCAATTGGCACTCTTAGCGCTGGACCATCAAACCCACATTCAATAAATTCAAGTGATATGTCCAATCCTACATTAGCATGCTTGAGGAGACAAAAAGTCATAAGGTTAAGGGAGATATACGAACAAAATGAATGTGAATATAATGTAGGTCAGACTTCTCTTTTTGCTTTATACTCACATGTGTATGATCCAATTCATTTTGAAGCTGCTACTAAGAAAAAAAAATGGCTAGATGCAATGGATGAAGAAATTGATGCAATTGAAAAGAATGAAACATGGGATTGGGAGTTAGTTAGTCTTCCACAAGGAAAAGAGGTGATAGGAGTGAAGTGGGTTTACAAAACAAAATTGAATTCAAATAGTGATGTGTAAAAACACAAGACAAGGCTTGTAGCCAAAGGTTATTCACAACAACTCAAGATAGACTACAATAAGACATTTGCACCCATAGCTCGTCTAGACACTTTGAGAACAATACTAGCCATAGAAACTCAAAACAAGTGGCCAGTATATCAAATGGATGTGAAATCAACTTTCTTGAATGGTATATTAGAAGAAGAGGTCTATGTAGAGAAGCCACCTGGATATGAGATTTTGGGTCATGAAAACAAGGTTTAAAATCTCAAGAAGGCACTTTATGGACTCAAACAAGCCCCAAGAGCATGGTATAGCAGAGTTGATAGTTATCTTTTACAAAATGGATTCAATAGGTGCAACAGTGAGCCTACATTGTAAACCAAGATGAAAGAGCAAGGTGAGATCATAATTGTTTGTTTATATGTTAATGACTTGATATTCACGAGTAATCTATCAATTGACATGTTCAAATCAGAAATGAAAAAAGAATTTGAGATGACTGATTTGGGTTTAATGAGATATTTCCTTGGCATTGAAGTAAGTCAAAATGATATAGGTATTTTCATTTCACAATCTAAGTATGCAAATGATATTTTGAAAAGGTTTAATATGATGAATTGCAAATCAGCACCAACACTAATAGTGACAGGTTTGAAGTTGATAAAAGATGACAAAGGAGTTGATGCAAATTAAACTTTGTATAAGAAAATTGTTGAAAGTCTCATGTATTTAACAACCACAAGGCCTTATATAATGTTTGGAGTTAATCTCATTTTAAGGTTCATGGAATCTCCAAAAGTTACATTGGAATGCTAGAAAAGAAATTTTGAAATATGTTAGTGGAACAAAGAATTATGAAATATTTTACTAAAGATCAAGTGATTTCAAGCTGACAGGATACACAGATAGTGATTGTGCTTGTAGCATAGATGATAGGAAGAGCACTTCAGGCTATGCTTTTCATATTGGATCAGGTGTAGTATCATGGGCTTCAAAGAAACAACCAATATTTACTCTTTCATCAGCTGAAGAAGAGTATGTAGAAGCTATAGGGGAAGCATTGCAAGTAGTTTGGATGAGAAGAATGTTGAAGGAATTGAAGCATGAACAAGTAAAGGCAACAAAGATATATTGTGACAACAACTCAGCCATAGAATTGTCAAAAAATCCATTTTTTCACAAAAAGAGCAAGCATATAGACACAAGGTATCACTTCATCAAGGACCTGATCACAAATGGAGAAATCTTTTTGGAACATTGCAGGTCAGAAGATCAATCTGCAGACATCTTCACCAAAGCACTAGGGAAAGAAAAATTTATGCATCAAAGAGATAACTTGGGTATGGTAGATGGTAGTTGTGATTAAGGGAGAATGTTGGAATGTAATCACACCTACCGTATTTACTTATCTTTGTAGTTCATTCCCACTTAATTAACCTACCATGTCTTTTGCAGTCCTCCTTACGTGTGGAATTTGACTTTCAAAGGACAAATTTAAAATGACTATAGCTGTCTAATCTTTATTCAAATATATCCCCTCACTATCATTGTAACTTCAATGAATGTTTTATTTTTGTTTATTACCATTTGATGGGCATACGAGTATAGGACATCCTTTAAAGTTATTTTTGGTAAGTATGAAAAGAACCATGTAGAAGACTCCAAAACATTATTCCTGCAGCAACAGTATTATATCCAGAAAAAACAGAGTCAAGTTTTTGGGGATGAATGTAAGGGAGAAACATGCGTAGATTATCACTCTAGTAACAACATCAAGAACATAGGTTTATGTTTTATTTTGGCTGTATGTTTTGAAATATAAAAGTAGCTCTATTTTGTATCTTAATCTTATATATTTTTATATATACAAATATATGCAATGTTACATAAGAAGTTTGCATTCATCTTTGTTTTATATGTTCTCTGTTTTAATTTCTTTCATCCTCTGCCACTCTTCATTAGTTTATGCAATCAAAATTGTTCTGGATGAGGAATTCATAACGATAGATCACAAATATCGAGTAAGCATGGACATCTCATCCATATTTTTGGCTTTTTCTTTGGACAGGGGTTTAAGAAAGGAAATGGCTAGAAATATCTATAAAGCCATTTTAAAAACCCAATTCTTGGGTGGCCATGGAAGACATTTTGAGGAATTGTGAGAATTTTTTCGCCTAAAGATTTTGAAAAAAAGGGAGAGGAAGTCCAAAAATTACCAATTATTCTGTTGGATAATAAGATGGAGTATTAGGATTATACGGATTATAAGGAGAAATCAGTAAGAAACCTAAACTTCCTCCTAAATTGGACAAAGGTAGCAATTAATCTAGCACCAAATTAGATAGAAAAGTTCATTGAGATGGAAGGACTGGAACTGCAGAGTCATGAAATTACCATGGAAGCAGAAGACCCAGTGAAGGATGAATAAATAGAAGATGATGCCGAAGGTTAGAAAGATTAGCATTGCTCCCTATGCATGAGTTTTTTTGGCATTGTATCTTTCTAGGGCTAGTATTTTTTTGAAAGTAAGATGGAATTGGAATTAAGGAGTAGTTATAGGAAGGCCATATTAGATAGTGAACAAAACTTCAAAATATTGAATTGCATTGAACAATATGGCTTGTCGGGAGTTTATAATGATATCTTGAGTTAGTAGATATTGGGAGTTTATAATGATATCTTGAGTTAGTAGATATTGTAGAAGAATGCTTCGTGAGAATTAATTTGTATTAATGATACAAAAGGAATACATTGTCATAGTTGAGATTTAACAATGATGTATATTTTATTTACATATAATGAAGGTGACTAACCAATAGTTTAGCTATTAAAAAAAGATGATATGCTACAATAAATACCTTATTGTCCTTGTAAATTTCCTACCAATAAAACATTTTTAAATATAACATCTAATTTTTTTTTTTGATAAAATAAAAAATATGTATATATTAATTAAATAAAATAGAAGAGTACAATAGATATAGAAACCATGAAAAACAAAACCAACCCCAAATATTAGTTACCAGCTCCACAACATATGCATTTACACTTACAAAGAGAGATCAACAAATGCTCTACATCAGAACCCCAAACATCAAAAGAACAACCCAAAGTACAGGCCAAACGAAGACCATTTCGAAAGCAATTATAGACTAAAACAAACTGAACCCATACCATAATCGACCAAAATTTCAACATCACATGAGCCTTACTCCTTCACATGCCTTTACTTTTCTTTGTACGCATTTGGACATCCACAGAACCCACGACCAGTAACTGATTAAAATATTTATTGGCCTCTTGTACATCAGGATGACATCTAATATTAAAAATCAATAAAATATATATTAAATAAGTTAATTAAAATAAATATTAATATAATAAAAAATAAACATATTTAATTTTTTAGTTCTAAAAAAAGAATGGAAATTTAGCTATTACAATTATGTTTCAATCTAATAAAATTGTAAGGTTTAACTATAACTCATCTTTGGTTTTGATTTTTTCATGATGTATAAAAATAAAATTATTTCAATAAACAATATTTATTGACATGATGCAACAAAATAGATAACCTTCGTTTTCAATGGGCTGCAGCATCAGCAAAGTTTAAAGGAGCTTTTTATCTTAAAAAGAGTTTTTATATGACATTTATTGTATATTGCTGTTGAATAGAAAAAAGTTGAATGTTTAAAAAAAAATATAAAAAATTAGGAAAAGCTGATAGTTACCGTTCTTTCACTATACTTTAATTAAGCCGGCAGGCTTCTTACAATCGTAATAAATTTATGTGTCAACATTTAGAAGTTTTCAATTAATTTGATTGTCATTTAGTTTTTAATTGATTTACATTGTTATTATACATAGAATGTATAATATATAATGCTTAATAATTAATATAGAATGTATAATATATAATTCGGCAAAACCATTACTGAGACAGTTTTCAGTCGATTGGATAATTAAAAATTGCAGAAGGAATCAATTACGCAGTTTCAACATTAGACTACTGAGACAGTTTTCAGTCGATTGGATAATTAAAAATTGCAGAAGGAATCAATTACGCAGTTTCAACATTAGACAGAGGTAAGTGATATTGTTTTTATAGAATTAAGTTTTTCTCTGTAATGATTTTAAATTTGTTTAAGAGAGGCTTCAACATCCTTTCCAAAGCTCTAGAGGTATGTAATTATTCTCTACTATTAAATATATAAGTCAAATTACATTTTTATTTTATTTCATAATCTGACAATCTGACTATCTGACTAAATTAATGTATATAGATTTTATTTCAAATAAAGTTATACAGAGAAAAACATTTAAATAAACAATATTTATTGACATATTGCAACAAAATAAATAACCCTCATTTTCCATGGGCTGCAGCATCAGCTAAGTTTCAAGAAGCTTTTTTATTTTTAAAATAGTTTTTACATGATTTATTATCTATTAACTGTTAGGATGAAGAAATTGAATTGAAAACAACAGATAAACACAATTAAATATGCACAACACAAACAACAAGAACACACAGATTTATTGTGGTTCAGCAATTGCCTACATCCACACTTGAAGCAGGGGAATCACTTTATTATTCACCAATCTGGTTTACATCTACACAGTTGCAATCAGCTTTGGCAATCAGCTTTGGCAATCAACTTCAGAAAATCAATTACAATCAGCTCTTAAAGAGCTTCCAGGAAGAATATGAATAGCCAAAAGTTTTGGTAGCAAATAGGGAAGGAGTCTGTTGGACTTCAACTTCCAACAATCTCCCACTGAAGGCTAACGAACTGCTGCAACAAGTAAATTCCCCCACTTAGTTCTACTATCAGTTATTGGAAAGGCCGAGAGAAGCTCAGCAGAAATCAAACTTCTCCCACTTAACTACTTTAGTGAGTACATCAGCTGGATTTAGATCGGTATGAATCTTGACTACATGAAACTTGCCTTCTTCAACCATATGGTGAACATAATGACTGCACACATCAACATGTTTTGACCTTGGCTGAGATGTTTGATGTTTAGTCATAAAAATTGCACTATTGTTATCACAAAACAAAGCAAAATTTGATTGCTTCAAACACAACTTGCTGAACAAGAGTTGCAACCATACCATTTCTTTTGCTCCTTCAGAAAGAGCTATATATTCAGCCTCCATGGTTGATTGAGCAACTGTATGTTGCAATTTTGAAGCCCAACTAATCGCTACCCTGGCAAATGTGAAAGCATAACCAGAAGTAGACTTTCTTTTGTCTAAGTCACCGGCAAAATCTATATCGATCAACCCTTGCAAAACTGCCTTGTCCTTTCCAAACCATAAACAAAAATCAGAAATACCTTTGAGATACCTCAAGATATACTTAACCACCTCCCAATGTGATTTGCCCAAATTAGCCATAAATCTGCTCACCAATCCCACGGCATGAGCAATGTTCGGTCGAGTAGACACCATAGCATACATGAGGCTTCCAACTGCAGATTTGTATGGAATTTTATCCATAAACTCCTTATCTTCTTGTGTTTTAGGACACAAATGAGAAGACAACTGAAAATGAGAGGCTAAAGGTACACAAATAGTCTTAGCATCTGCCATACCAAATTTGTCCAAGACTTTTTTAATGTAGTCTTGCTGAGATAGTTTGAGTTCTCTCTTTTTCCTATCTCAAAAAATAGTCATTCCTAAGATCTTTGCTGCCCCTAAATCTTTCATGGCAAATTCCTTTACTAAGTGAGTTTTAAGTTCACTGACAATCCTCATGCTTGTGCCAGCTACGAGCATATCATCCACATAAAGGAGAAGAATGACAAATTCGCCATTAGGAAGCTTCTTGTAATAAATGCAAGGATCAGACTCGCTACGAGTAAACTTGTGATCAATCATGAATTTGTCAAATTTAAGATACCACTACCGGGGGGCTTGCTTAAGCCCATACAAACTGCGTTTCAATCTGCAATAAAGGTGTTCCTACCCCTTTTTAATGAACCCTTCTAGCTAATGCATAAATAACTCCTCATCAAGGTCGCCATGGAGAAATGTTGTCTTCACATCCAGCTATTCAAGTTCAAGATCCCACGCTACAACTAATCCCAATACTGCTCGAATGGTAGTCATTTTAACTACTGGCGAAAAAATTTCTTTGAAGTCGAGGTCTTGCTGCTGAGCATATCCCTTTACAACCAGTCTCACTCGAAATCATTTGTGACCATTGGCTTCATCTTTTAGTTTATACACCCATTTATTTCTCAATGCCTTTCTATCAGGCGGAAGTGGCACCAAATCCCATGTCTGATTTCTCACAAGTGCATCCATTTCTTCGCACATTGCAGTGTGCTAGTTATCATGGTCTGCATTTTTACAAGCCTCTTTGTATGTTGCAGGCTCTGTTTGATCAGAGATGAGCAAAGAAGGTTCAACCTCTTCACAAAATAGTAAGTCATAATCAGAGAACTTCATAGGAGGTCGCCTCTGTCTGGTTGATTTCCTCAATTGACTCTCTGTTTCAGTTGTAGAATCATTATGTATTCCCTATTTACATAAATCAACATCACTCCCATTGTCTCTGTTTACATTCCCTGTAATGTCCCTATTTGTGAGTCTAGTAATTTTACTGGCCTATGGAATTTTGTCCACATTTGATACTATCAAATTGCAAGAATGAAGACCTTGCTCTGCCTGCATTTTGAGTGTGTGAGGAGAGCTAGGTGTGATGGCACCATATTTCATTGTAGGGGGTTGTCGAATTTGTAGGGAGAGATCAACAGGGGCCTCATGGAGAGGTCTGCAGGCATGAGGGTAGGCGCAAAGCTCATAGGAGGAAGCGAGCTGAGGAGGCAGAGGGCCCGTGGGGAGATGAGCATATAGGGAGTAGAGAAGGGAGGGCCCGCGGGGTGGAAGGCCTGCGGGAAGCTCGTGGGGAGTTTGCAAGGGTGGCAGGTCGCGTGTGGAGTGAGGGGAGGCTGCAGGGGATTCGCGGGGAGGAGGGGAGACTGTGGGATGCAGACGTTGCAGGGAGCCCACGGGGTGTGGGGACGTGGAAGGAGGTGGATGTGTTGCAGCATGTCGTGGGGAGAAGACTTCATTATGTGCAGTAACCAGTGGAATTTCATACCACCGTGGCTCCTCCATATTTCTTGGGACATGGGTGCGAGTTTGGGGAGGATGTGGTCTGTTCTGCATACCTCCAATTTCAAAATGATAAGAAGACCAAACATTTTCATCACTCCCTTCTTCATTCTCCAACTGAGAATTGTATTCAATAGATGTAGATGTCATAGGAGCTCCCACTGAATGAGAGACTGGAGGCACAGCATTGGTAGTCGCATTCTAAAATAGAGACATAGGAACATATTCTGTTTCTGATTTACTTGCATCTTGTAGTGCAGGAAAGGAGGTTTCATGAAAGACTACATCTCTGCTGCGAACAATCTTTTTGTGAACTGGATCCCACAATCTGAAACCAAACTGCTCTTCTCCATACCCCACAAAGATACCTTTCAGCGAATTTGGATCCAATTTCATTTGCTTTTCCCTGGGTATATGCGAGAAGGCTTCGCATCCAAACACATGAAGATGCGAATACGAAATCCTCTTCCCTTGCCATTCCTCTTCTAGAATACCAAAATCCAATTTAGATGATGGACTTCGGTTAATTAAATACACTACTGTGTTACACACTTCTACCCAAAAATCTTTGCCTAAACCTGCATTAGACAACATACATCGTGCCTTCTCAAGAATTGTTCTATTCATCCTCTCGGCTGCACCATTTTCTTGAGGAGTGAATGGAACAACCTTGATTCTTCTAATCCCATTATCAGCACAAAAATTATCAAATTCATGTGAACAAAATTCCCCACCATTATCTATTTGTAAGCATTTAATCCTATGCCCAATCTGATTTTCAACTAATGCCTTGAAAATTTTAAATTTTGAAAACACTTCTGATTTCCTAGAAAGCATATAAATCCATACTTTTCTTGTGCAATCATCAACAAATGTTACAAAATAGTTAGCTCCTCCAATGGAGGTTACCTCGGTTGGTCCAAAAACATCCGAGTATACAAGCTCCAGTGGTGTTGTCTTTGTGTCACCCCCACCTTTCAAAAAACTGACTCTCTTTGGTTTGCCATAGAGGTAATGTTCACAAAAGGCTAAGTCCACAAGCTTGAGGCCTGGTAGCTGATTTCTTGTATGCATAACATGGAGACCTTTCTTGCTAATGTACCCAAGTCTTTGATGCCAAAGATCCGCTTTGCTGTCCTCAATCACCATTGCAGCTCCCACTTCACCATGAGTCTTAAAAATGTAAAGATTTCCCACTTTATTACCATTTGCAATCAGCATAGTACCATGTGTTACTTTCCATGTATCCGGAAGAAGATTGACATTTAGACCTTGACCAAAGAGCTGTCCAACGGATATCAAATTCCGCTTCAATTTTGGGACATGGCGAACATCTTTTAGCAGCCATGTTTTACCACCTTCTAATGGCAGCAATACGTCCCCTTTGCCTGTAATTTCACAAGCTTTGTTATCTCCTAAAAAACATTGCCAAATTGCCCTTCATGGTAGTTGATGAATGCTTCAAGACATGAGGTTGCATGATAGGAGTCACCGAAATCAAGCACCCATGAATCCGAAGTAGTGTTGGTTGTTGAAAGGATTAAGACACTACCATCTTTATCATAAACAGTACTTTCTTCACTGTCCCACACTCTCTCTTGTGCTCTTTTGAAATTTTTGCAATCCTTTTTCACATGACTCGCTTTGCCACAAAACCAACATTCACCATTTTTGTTTCTAGACTTTGATCTCTTTGCTGATTTCGAATGTCTATGGTAATTATTTATGCCTCTGTTATGACTTCTACCTCTATTATCAGTGCTGACCACCATTAAAGCTTCACCGGATGAAGGTTCATCATTCTTTCTTCTCAAATCTTCGCCGAGAAGAGTAGCTGCTACATCATTAAAAACTAATTTATTTTTACCAGATATAGATGTGCTAACTGCTGTTACAACACCATCCCAGCTGCTTGGTAAGGAACACAATAACAAAACAGCCTTGCTTTCATCATCTTGTGTCATGCCCACTGAAGTCACTTGACTAATCAATGTATTAAATTCATTGATGTGGTTTGCCATAGCACAACCTTCCTTCATTTTCAGTTTGTACAAGCGCTTCATAATAAATAATTTATTTGCAGTCGAAGCCATTTCATACATGGCTGAAAGTCTATCCCATACTTCTTTTGTTGTTGCATCACCCGTGACATTGAAGAGAACATTATTGGATAGCGAGAGAAAAATTGTCGCTCTCGCCTTCTTGTCCAATTTTACAAAATCTTCATCAGCCATCCCAGCTGGTTTCTTTGCTATCCCTTCAAGCACGATTGAAAGGTCTTGCTTTATCATAAAATACTCCATCTACACTTTCCATAATCCGAAGCTCTGTCCAGAGAATTTCCCTATCTTCGATTCTTCCATGATTCTGGAAATTCAAACACCAAAATCTGAACAACGATCTAACCTCGCTCTGATACCAATTGTTAGGATGAAGAAATTGAATTGAAAACAATAGATAAACACAATTAAATATGCACAACACAAACAACAAGAACACACAAATTTATCGTGGTTCGGCAATTGCCTACATCCACACTTGAAGCAGGGGAATCACTTTATTATTCACCAATTTGGTTTACATCTACACAGCTGCAATCAACTCTGGCAATCAACTTCAGAAAATGAATTACAATCAGCTCTTAAAGAGCTTCTAGAAAGAATATGAATAGCCAAGAGTTTTGGCAGCAAATAGGGAAGGAGTCCATTGGACTTCAACTTCCAACATTAACTAGCATATATATAAGTAGAGAATATATAAATTGGTTGTTGTATTATTAGGTTTAGGGTTAATTTTTTGGGTTTAGGTGTAGATTTTGGGTTAGGATGAGAGTTAGGATTAATGATAATCATGCATAGGAATTATACTTAGGATTTAGGGTCATAGGGGTTACCATGTTCATTTAGGTATTAGAATACATTTTTCATATTTCATCAGTATAATAAATTTCTGAATTTTAAAAGATTCATTAAAAATTACCAATAGAATATTAATTATTTTTAAATAATTAATTAGTTGTTAATGTTAAATCAATTAATAATGAATTAAACTAATTGAGTTAGAGTTATTGAAATCTTAAAAACAACTTTCATATATTAATAAAATATATTTGTAAAAGATACTCCAATTTCAGAATGATTTATATATCACCATAGTGACCGTACATGTAGTGGACAATGTGTGATGATCAAATTTGAGAACACTGATTGAAGTGTGGTTTGTTCCAACATGTGTACAAATTCATTCAACATCTATACAAGTAGAGAAATAGAAATTGGAAGGGTAATACAATTGAGGGAGTGATTATCAATGCAATACATTTTACAATTTGTATTTATGAATGTAAAAGTTGAAGCACCTATTAAAAAAAAAGCAATTGACATTAATATTAACATTTTACAATATACCAATTTAGAGGTAAAATTGTTTATAATTAATAGTTGGAAAAACTAAAAACCTTATTCTATAATATCTAGGGGGAGTCATGTACATTTTCATTTGTACACAGCGATATTGATGTCATGGAAATTTAATTGTACACAGCGATATTGATGTCATAGAAATTTAATTAGGAAAAGCTGATAGTTACCCTTCTTCCACTATACATTAATTAAGCTGGCAGGCTTCTTACAATCGTAGTAAATTTATTTGTTAACATTTAGAGGTTTTCAATTGATTTACATTGTTATTATACATAGAATGTATGATATATAATGCTTAATAATTAATATATAATATATAATATATAATATATAATTGAGCAAAACCATTACTTAGACAGTTTTCAGTCAATTGGGTAACTAAAAATTATAGAACCCTTACTGCACCACTCTTCAAATTGCAATCTTGTCAAATTGCAGAAGGAATCAATTACGCAGTTTCAACATTAGACAGAGGTAAGGATATTGTTTTTATAGAATTAAGTTTTTCTCTGTAATGATTTTAAATTTTTTTAAGAGAGAAGGGGTGATCATACAGCTTCAACATCCTTTCCAAAGAGAGGTATGTAATTATTCTCTACTATAATGTCTAATTTTAATATATAAGCCAAATTACATTTTTACTTTTTTTCATAATCTGACAATCTGACTAAATTAATGTATATAAATTTTATTTCAAATAAAGTTATATAGAGAAAAACATTTAAATAAACAATATTTATTGACATAATGCAACAAAATAACCCTCGTTTTTTATGGGCTGCAGCATCAGCTTTAATGAAGCTTTTTTTATTTTTAAAAAGAGTTTTTACGTGACATTTATTATCTGTTACTGTTGAATAACTAGTATATATATAGCTTAGGAGTATTGTATTATGAATTTGTTTACCAACTCTTCAAATGATCTGATGGGAGGTGTAAGCTTAGACAACCATTCCTTTGTTTTCCCTCTCAAACATCTTGGGAATAATCTCATTAAGTGTCATCATGAGCAAACTCTAGGTTCATGGTACAAAATTCCTGAAAGGGATCACTTTTATCATTGTATTTGTCATTCTTTGGTATATCTGAATTTGGGGAAAAAGGTACCATGTTCAATCTCCTATCAAAAGGATAAGGACAAATCTCATCCAAGGAGTATCGCACTGTAGCCCTCTATTGCATGTTCTGCATTTGCCTTTGTAGTGTTTGGATTTTTTGTGTAAGAGAAACCATGGGCGCATTCGTCCTCTAGGAGAAAGTTTCCACTCTTTCATTAAGATTATCCTAATTGTGGGTATGGTCTTTCTCATGGGTGTTGTCTTGTTCATGTGTGTTTTGTGGACCATGTATCTCTTCTTCTCTTTGTTGTTATTGATAGGCATAATTTCTAGACCTTGTTCTTAAAATTCTCTCATGTATATTCCTTAAGTTTTCAATATCGAAATCTTCAAAAATTTGGACTCCTTTGCTAATTAGCATGAGTAGATATATTTCCTTGTCTGCTTCGATGATAAGTGTTTCTATGAGTTTTTGGAATGTTGCATTTTCTCGACATTCTTGGAGAAGTTCCTCTATGATCTTTGTTTTGCCTATATTGGCATGCTCATCAAAAGGATTGGATGATCTACGACCCATACTTGATTCAGGTTGTGATTCCCTTTGTTTGTTTCTCAAAGATCAAATGACAATGGCATTTAATATATTTCTACCGTGATGAATTCTTTGTCTTCTATTGGAGTTCTTGGTGGTGTTGGTGGTTTAGGTCAAGCTTTGTTATATGTGATACAGAACTCTGGGAACAAAGCGGGGTTAATCCTTCCTCCAGGATTTAGGTGTTGGCTGAATGCCACTTTCTAAATGCAAACCCTACTTCTCAAAGGCTCTTTGTCAAACGTGCTTGTTTTCCCTTGGATATACAATTGCATGTGATGCAAGAATGCGCGATGTGATGCAAAGAGTTGACGATTGATATAGAGAAATTTATTCCTTCTCGCAAGTGCCTTAGATCTAGTTTGTATCTTCTCTAATTTACTTTTGTGATGAAGACTTGTTCTTCTCAAAATATGAGTAGTGGTCATACACGAATGATCAAAGGTTGACGTTGATGTTGGATTTGGATACTTCACTTGAATACTTAAGTTTAATTTATCACGTAGAGGTTTAGTTAGATTTGCCTCCACGACAAAGTGTGTCAAATGATATGAATAAAGTCTCTCGATATGGAAAATTGATTTGACAACTTAAAGATTAAACTAGGTATTTGTTTTTGATAGAAATTGTTGGATGTTGAAACTTTGATCACTATTTTTTATACTTCCTAATTTTGTTGGATGAAGTCTGATCTCAAGCTACTTTAATGATTCGAAAATTTTTTCTAAGAGTGATTTGTTGATTTGGAACTTTTCTCACTAATAATCAGATGTGAAGTTTTGTGCTAAGTTTGCTAAAAGACTTGAAAGGGTATTTAAACTATCAATAAAATTTTCCAAAACTATTGGATTTTCTCTCTATTGTTCCTTAAAAATTATCATGCACTAAAGAATGTCTGGAATGTGCTACAGAATGTTCCCTATGCACTACGTTGCCTTTCCTATGCACTAGTTTCTAGACCAGTCGAAAATGATTGCTCTAGATAGGTTATGTGCTAGATGGATGATGGTAAGTGCTAGTAGAAATTTCACCAGCATGATACTGGTTATGTGCTAAATTGACTAATGAAAGTGCTAAGTTTTGGTTCAAAGGTGCTACTAAATATTTGCTATGCACTACGATGTTGCTCCTATGCGCTACTATCCTGATTTCTTTGTTTTTGCATTTTTTAAATTTAATACTGGTGATTTGGATGGATTTGGATGGATGATTTTATGAAAAATAATGACTTGAAAACATGACACATAGAAGAGATAACAATTTTGCCTATACTAAACAAGTAGTGTATTTTCAGCAAGGATGTGTTCAAATCCCCGATGTTTTCATTAGTTTGGATAACAAATAAGACAAATCAAGAAGACTCTTTATTCAACGGTCATCAACAATATCATAGCCCACTAGTCTCGATACTTCATCAGCTCAAACAACCTTATCATTCCCTAGGGGGTGCCTATTTTTTTTCTTTTTGTCAAAAATTAACTCAAAGTGAATTGCTTCACAATTGAGTAGTTATCTTGAGAGAAATATGGTGAGTGAAATTGGGGGTAGATTCTTCCCCACCCTTGCACTATGATATTGAAAATGTTTGGTAACTGACTTGGCTCAAAGCTTCTAATGCTAAAATTTTTAATTAGGCTTTCATTTGGTCTTCAGTGATAAACTCCCTCAGGAGGCTTCCCAACCTTTAGAGCAAAAGTTTTAAGTATCTTAAATATACTGGGGGAAGGCTAATCACTGAGTAAAATTGTTGAAGGGGAATTTTGTCAGCCTCCACTTTTGATTATAGTGGGTTGGAACACTGGGCAATAAAGTCGTTTCCCACTTAGGTCATTCCCCTCTCACCAGCCATTAAAGGTGCCCTAAGGGTAACTCAGGAGGGCGGAACTTCTAAAGGATTTAAATGCTTGAAGTAAAGAAATCCTAAGAGTGGTTTGGATTTTTGGTCACCTAATTAAGGGGAGAGAATATACCTTTCACTTTCGAGACAAGGAAAACAAGGTTCTTTTTAGCCTTCAAGACAATGATTTGCTAACTTCAATTTGGAGATGTTGATCCAACAAGCATGGTGTTCTATTTAACTCTTCATAGGAAAATATGTATTTCCAAAACTTTTGAAAACAAAACCTGGTCAACAAAGTAAATCGCGATGTTGTTCAAGAAAAGGAAAACCATGGAATCAATCTTCAATGAAAACTCCTTTTGCTTTGCACAAAACAAGAAAAGTGGGATTCTTTTTATCCTTTGCAAAAAAAGAAGTGAGTTTGTTTTATGTACCAAAGGAATAATGGAGTTCTTTTAAATTGGCACCAAAGGAAAAATCGGATCAAAACTGAAAGTGAGTTTGTAGTTCTTTTTAACTTTTGCAAAATGAAGTGAGTTTGTAGTTCTTTTTAACCAATAGGAAAATGAACTATTTTTAAAACTAGCTTGAAAAAGTTAGAAAGAAAATAATTAAATGCCTAATTAAAACTCCTCCAACCTGCAAACAAAGAGTAGTAATCTACAGCAAAAAGTTAGTGAAAAATTTAAATCCTAGGTAATCTTATACAAGCCTATACTTTCACTTTGGTTACAAATTATGTTTTTCCTTCTGCCAAAGTTACACACTAGAATTGTGCATAGAAGTGCTACAGAAAGTTACAGATGTGCTACAGAATGACTCCTATGTGCTATATTGATTACTGAATGTGCTACAATGTTACCCCAATGCATAGGAGAGAAACTAAACTGTTATACATTAACAGTAAGCTCAAATGCACTAGCAAAAGGTTTTGATGCACTAAATGGTGTGCTAAAAGTGCTACTATTTGTCCTGGATGCGCTAAGGAAAGTTCCTACCGTGCTAAAATAGTATTCCAGCATGCTTGTAATCTTTGTCTTGCATTAAAAATGATATGATTTACGGGGATGAGCCCCATGGTGGGCACCAAAAATGTATGCGGGGAATGAGGGTGACAAAAATGTAAAAGTCTTATTCAAGAGGCCCACACACCAGTGAGACTCTTGGTGCAAGTTATAGGAACTATATTGAAATAGCTCAACTTCCCAAGGGGTGTCCCATTATTCTCTATCTCATAGGATCCCTTAAGTCAATGCCTTTTATCTTAGATCATTGGGAAAGGTACTTAGGAATGACAACTCCAAGAACTAGTGATGTTTGATTATATGTATGAATGCATTCCTAAGACATGTATGATATTGAAACTATAATGATTAAGCTAGCATAAAGATGATGATAAAATTAGCAAACTATCCTAGCAATGATATACTAGTCTATCATGAGTATTCTATGATATTAAAAATGCTTGTATGATGATTTAACAAAGAGAGGCTAAAATGCTTAGTAATTAGACTATAAGTTTGATGCATAAAAACTTGTATATCAAAATGAGAGAATGAGAGCTCTATTTATAGGAAAAATAGGGCAATGGATGGTAAAGATTGGATAATCTTAGCAAGGGCTAGGATTGAAAGTTAATCAATCCATGTTTGCAATTCTCACCAATGAAATGGTGACAATTGTCAATAAGAGGTTCCTTGAGAGGAGTTGAAAGAAGCATTAAATGCTTTGAGAGGACATGAAGGTTACCTTAGGAGGTAAGGGTTAAGGTTAGGTTAAGGTTATCCATTAGATAAAGGTTTTAATCAAGTGGTAAAATATTGTGCAAGTGTTAAAGAAATAACCAAGGCTAAAGCCATGAATGCTTGATGAGACCCTTGGATTAGATGAGGGTTGAGTTAGAGAGAAATTATCTAATCATGTAAGAAGGTTGATTTAACCATTAATGGTTATGTAAGAGCTTTAAATGGTTTGGAGGACTTTCAGGGTTAACTTGTTGATGACACAAATTGTTTAATGGTTATTGAAGACTTTGGAGGCTTTGAGAAGTGACTTTTCTTTGCTTAGGATTGTGACAATAGTTGGGAGATGGATTAGGCTAAATTTGAATTGATTAGAAGAATCTAGAAGGGGGTTTAGGAGGCAAGTGGGAGATGTAGGAAAATGCAAGTGGACAAAAATAGATTTTAATTAAAATAAAATTACTTTATTTCAACCAAATAGATGCAACTTACATAAATACAAGTGGGGGATAAATAAATTAGATTTATTTATTTGCAAGGACAAATTTAATTAAATGTAAACTTAATTAAAAGAGGAGAAAGGGGAATTAATTAAATAAAGTGATTTATTTAATTAAAGGCTAGAAAAGGGTTAGGTGAACTTAATTAAATAAATTGAGTAATTCATTTAATCAAATAGATGAATATGAAGAAATTAATTATATAGAATTTAATTAATAGGAGCAATGGAGTTAAAATAAATATTAAATATTCATTTAGGAATCAATATTAATAATAACTTAAGGTTTAGATTTATTAGGTTAATTATTAGAGATGTTAGGTTGGTTTGTTTAGTGAAAGTTATTTTTTATAGAAAGATTATAGCTTTATAAAATCAATACGTTAGTTGCAATAAATATTTAGATTGATACATCTCACCAAGCTTATTCCATAGCTTCTTTGTTGAGGTATCTTCATGGATATTAAATAGAATTGATTCTTCTAAGAACAATTTAAATAGAACCTTGTCTTTGCAATCCAACTTTCACATCTCAAAATTATTTCAAGAAACTTTATCCACCTCTATTACACCTAAAAAAATACTCTACTAATTATGATATGATGCTTTCATAAATTCTCTATCAATAAAAGTCTAATGTGATCTTCTTAATCACTAGTAGATACCCTTTTTTTGTCAATGAAAAATGTCTTGAAATATAAGGTCTAATATTAAAAATTAATAAAATGTAAATAAAATTGGCTAAAATAACTATTGATATCATAAAAAATAAGTATATTTTGATTTTTAGTTCTAAAAAAGAATGAAAATTTACTATTAAAATTATACTTAAATCTAATACAATTATGAGGTTTCAACTATAACTCTTCTTTAGTTTTGATTTCTTCATGATGTATAAAAGTAAAGTTAAATTTAACTTTTTAAGTAGTAGTCATCTAAATGTTGTCAAGTTCAAAATTTCCATAATAATTTTAAAAAACTTAATCAATTTTTAAGTAGGTGGAGAATTGAAGAATCACAATCTTTTTTCATTTGTGTTTGAAATAATTTTTTATTACTTTTGAGATTCTTTATATTTTTCAATAATTAAATGTATTTCTAAATTCTTATCACTATTTAACAATGCATTTTATTAATTATTTACATACTAGATTTTGTGCGCAGTCTAGTATTGTCTCTATTGTCTCTATATATACATAAAAATGCGAATAAGTATATTAAATAATTAATAGCATTTAAAACATTTTAGAATTTTGAAGTATTATATTCTAGTCATTTTAAGAATTGTATATATTTATGTAACGTTCAAGTACAAGTCTTCAATTCATATGTTCGTTTTACTCTTGATTTCTTTTGATAATGTTTGAAAAAGGTCATTCTAATTTTTAGCACTTAATTTTGAATGATCTTGTTAATGGTTTTGGCATTCTTGTACAAATCCCAATTATCAATTGGATTTCAAATCAGTAAACATATTATACAAAATATTTTTAATAGTCAATCATACACGCCATACTTCCAATTCCTCTCCTCTTTTAGGCGTACTAATTTTTCATTTTATTTTTAGTTTACTAAAAAGTATAAATTATAAAATTATTGCAAGGTTTCAATGATTGATACTAAATTATTTAATTAATTAAATTAATATATATATAATTTTTTAATATTGGACAATATTCTTTTTTATATGATTGGTATAGAATATTTATTTCTATAATAAGTGTGGGAATAAAATAAAAATATGGGTATTTCATTTTTATTTTAGTGAAGAAATTTTTATTAAGGCATTAGAAATATGGGTATTAAGACTTCCACTGTTCCACAAGGCCCTCAAACAGAGTCAAAAGCAAAAAGCAAGAAAAAGGCAGCTCCATTTATTATGGAAGAGCTGGAAGAGATCAACATTAGTATGATTCAGAAGAAGTTTTTGTCTTTTTTGTGTTCTAGGTTAGTTTGTTTTTGTTTAGTCTGGTGGGGAGCTTCCCTATTTTTGTTAGGTTTGGGTTTTAGGCCCTTTAAAATATGTTTATCTTAATCAAAAATTATTTTACTATATAAAGAATTTTAGTTTCTATTGTTTTTTTTATAAAAGACAGAAATCCTGATCAAAAAATTAGGTAGAAACAATGAGTGAACCACATAGATTATGTGGACCATACACGACCCATGAGCAAAAAGATACAAACGCAAATATTATAGCCATTTCTGGGCATATACAGACCCAAACATTACCAATTAGGCCAATCGTTTAAATAAATTACATAATTACACCACATAGGACAAATGTATAATAGTATATGAAGAACTATGAAACCCAAACTATATAAACAAGACAATTAAGATTGAAACATTATCATTTGGGATAATTTGCTCCTAAATTCATAAACAAATTTATTGACGTCATGCTCACTTGCCTAAGATGGTGTAGCCACAACTACTATTGGTTTATAATCATCCTCCCCCACATTAAACCTATCTTGAAGATGCACAATCTTAACAAAATAGGCTTTATGAACAAGCAGGTGATGAACAACGTAGAAGACCTCTGAAATCCTTGCAATTGCCACATCGGCAACAACATCCGAGAATAAAACAAGCTCTCCTTCAAAAGTCCCACTTGAACACCTTCTTCAAATGATGCCTCGGAAATTCTCAAGATGTGGGGAAGTGTCATTTTTTTAATGGAAATGCTATCATCCTATTAAGCTGTTTATACTTCATCATAATCTTCCAATAAACAAATTGGAGCAATTGTAAATACAGAACGAAACAAGAAGAATAAGCCATTCCTACTTTATAGACATGACAATTCATAGTACAAGAGAGAAGTGATGAAAATTATATCTTCCAACATATGGGAGAAATTAAGTTTTGTCATCAACCATTCTCTAGGTACACAACTAATAGCCAACATAAATACAAAGGATAAACTTTAAGTTTAGTCACTTTCAAACATACACTACATGCTAATAAAAAATTACATTAACATATCATTCTTAATGATCATGGCAAGCACCAGATCTTCCTTGGTTGTAACATCAAAAAATTATAATCCCCCTTATAAAATTTACAATCATTATTTGCAAGGGCATCAACCAATAAATTCACCTTTGTCTAACAGTGCAATATAGTATAATTGTCAAATTTTCTAATATTGACCAAGCATCTTGGAGAGCATATTCAATTTTATAGTTATACATATCAAATTTCTTAAAAACAGACACAATATTCATCAAGTCACCTTCTATGATGAGATTTCTCTTTTTAAGCTTTCTTGCAAATTTTTAGACCAGAGACCAAATCTAAAGCCTCTTCCATATTTTTTGATTCATTTGCAATTCTGGTAGGTCCTGCACTTATCTTGATTACATAAGAAAAAGCCAATATATGATTTTCCTTGGTTCCCCTCAGTAGCACCATCAAAATTAAGCTTAATGAAACCAAAATCTGGAGCTTGCTAGTTGATATATTTCCTATTCAACTTAGAATCACTATTATGAAGAAAACTCCACTTAAAAGGAAGTGTTATATTCTTCCAAATCCTAAGAATTGAATCATCCCAAGATGTAAAATATGAATCTAGTCTTTTATTCTTAATTATATAAGCTTTAACAACTTTTGAAATTGTTGTGTTAATAACCACCTCAAGAATCAAAATTCCCCTATTCTCCACCAGGGTTTGGTTATACTAATCATTGATCATGTCAAATCCCTTGAGATTAAGCCCCATCCCTTGGCCTCTAGAAAAAAATATATTCACTATGCCCAAAATGTTCATTGGCACTAGACTAACGAGTCACTAGAGTCTGAAACCTTTGATGAGGATGCCTTCCACCTGGGAACTAAAGGTTTTTCTCTTGAAATAGTTGTTTCTAATAAGGATGATTCTGACTATTTCCCCCCAGATGATTTTGTTCCTTATTCTTATAGCCTAGGATCTGCTAAAAATGGTAAAGCCCCAAGGCCTCCTACCTTAGAAGACAATAATAGGAATTTTGAACTAGGCTCTTCCTTTGGCCTAAAAAGAAAGAATCCTCCCCCAAACAATCCTCAAGGAATTAAAGTGCCCAGGAACAATGTGGCTAGAAACACCACTAGGATTGTTCATGATCAATAGAACCTATACTTTCATATTGAAATCCTATTTGAGTAGGACAATGCTACCATTGTGGGTAAAGATACAGGCTCCTTTGCTATGGATTCTAGGCCTAGATAAGTTGTGGTGAAAGTAGCTATGGAAGGTCAAACTAGGTTTTTCAATTGGGTGGTTGTGGAGATGTCTGGTTTGAAAAAAAGGATGAATTACATTACTATGAGACAAAATATCTTGAACTCCCATTCCTCATACAAAATGAACAACTTATTTGAGCTCAGTCAAAAACTGGTGATATATGTCAAAGCTATGAAGAATGATCATGAAAAAAAAATAATGAACTTGGAGCTGGCGATGTATAGGGTCAAGGAGAAGCTGAGAGTGGTTATTGCAGTGAGTAGAATTTCCATGACCAATAGCACAGAGGGCTTTTTAAGGATAAATGAAAAGGATCAATCTCTTAATTTTTCCCCTTTAGCCACTCATGCTTTACCCTCAATTTAGGTTTGTGGAAAAGGCAAGGTGAAGGAGACCATCTAGGAAGGCAAGACCGAGACTAATTGAAGGGACCTTTATCTTCTAAGAAGGGATAAAGGTAAGCACGTTAAACCCAGTGATATGAAGGAGATAGATGATAACAACAAGGCTATTATTGAGGAAAAAGTTAAGATTGTTCAAATGCTTAATGAAATTGTTTAATCTCTATGTTTCTAGACCCTGTTTTCTATTATTTTTGTTGCTACTAGCCTATTGTGGCTTCACTTCTAGTTTGTCTTTAAAGACTATTTCTTTTCGTATGGGTTTCGGGTCCTTGTAAAACATGTTTTACACTAATCAAAAACAACTTTGGAATTGAACATTTTAATCAAAATATAACATCATCCACTTTGTTTAATTCTTTTCTCAATATTTTTTTATTTCTTTCCCACCACATATTCTAAATAAAAATGGATGGAACCACCCCCCATAACACTACAAAGAAAGCTTTCTTGAACAATCTAGGCCAAGATTCAAAAACCAATAGTATAGATGATTGAAGGGGAGATATTCAATTCAATTTTTGCAAAAGATAGGTCCAACACTCATAAGAAAATTCACAATTCAAAAATATATGATCTATTATTTCAACCTCTTTATCACACAAGACACAATTGAATATAGGAGCTATCCCTTTAGAGGTTCATCTATCACTAGTTAAAATTTTCCCTTTGATAGCTGACTAAGAAAATGCTACTACTTTTGGAAGTCCTTACCTAGACTAACAAAATGAAAATCTTCTCTTTTTATGAGACGAGTCTTGATGTATGAAGATATTATAGCCCTGCTTCATAGAATAGTTTCGAGATTGAGAAGGTATTTAGATTAGACTATCTTGGTAGTTTTGAAAATTTAGATTCCTCTTTTCTAGTTTCATTTTTAGAAAATCATTTTGAACCAAAGAAGCATCAACAATTGAGAAATATTTCCACTCAGCTAATAAAATCTCACTAGTTCTTATAATGTCAAAATAATAACAAACTCTGGAATCCCACTTATCTTTCAATGCATGCTTAAGATCCTCCAAGTTTAATAATCTTGTTAACAGAGGCAAACCATTCCAAGAGTCTTCATAGAAGAGGGATTTCTTTCCATCATGAATTATCTAGGATAAATGGGGGAGGAAGACATTGTTACAACTCATCATGAAGTTCCACATTTGAGAACCCTTTGGTGGATCAAGATTAATGAACACCCTTTCTAGCTATCAAGAGTGGAGATATTTTTCCACTAATATAGAAGCCCATTTAGAATTAGTGTTTAAATACAACTTCCAATTAAGCTTAGTTCTTAAATCCATATTCTTGCATTCTAAATCATTAATTCCTTCACCTCCAATTCATTTGGGTGCACAAACTATATCCTAGACAAGAAAACACATCCTATTTTTTGGATCTTTATTTCCCTTCCATAAGAAAGTTTGGAGTCTAGACTCAATATTTGATAGGATTCCTTTAGTGATACACAAGATAGACACAATATAATTAGGAATAATTGAGCTAGCACAGTCTTAATCATAAGAACTCTACCCACTAAAGAAATCCATGAGTTCCTCGAAGAAGCTATCCTATTTTAAGTAGAAGAGAGAGATATTGGTCTAGAATGAGCTTTCATTTCTCCCCACAAATAATGGAGTTTCCAAGTACTTACAAGGAAGAACATCTTGCTTAAAGCCAAGGTATTTTGTTAAATTTTGTATCGATATATTTGAATAGTTTAGGAAGAACACCTTTCATTTTATAGCATTGATTTTTTGGCCTAAAATATCACATTATTTATCTAAAACTTGCTTTATGACCATGACCTGCTTCATAGAAGGTTTTCCAAATAAGAAAGTATCATTGCAAATAGAATATGGGTGGTAGTGATATCCGTTTGTGGCAATTTCAAACTTTTCTAGAGACCATTAAGATGATTAGCTGATATTGTTCTACTAAAAGCCTTGGATATAATTATAAACAAATAAGGGGATAAATGACCACCATGTCTAACTCGCTATGAAGCTAAAAAGAATGTGCATGGCATACCATTTACAAGAACAAAATACTTTGCCTTTGATACAGATGAGATTATCCATCAACTCCATTTCCTAGAGAAACCAAAATTATCCAGCACTTGGTTCAAAACTCCCCAACTAACTGGATCATGAGCTTTCATCATATCTAATGTGATGATCATGGCCTCACTTTTACATTGCATGACTAAATGAAGAATTTCATGTGCTATCAAGGCCCCTTTTCTAGTTTCCTTACCTTGAACAAAACCTACTTGCTCGTCTGATATGAATTTAGGGATGAGATTTGCTAGCAAGGGAGAGATGGCTTTGATAAAAATCTCATAAAATCCTAGTATTTTTTAAAAAGTGTGCTATAAAACCATTTCGTTCTAGTTCTTTGTCTGGGGACATGGAGAAAAAAACAGATCTAACTCCCTCCAGTGAAAAAGGCTTGAGAAGATCAAGATTTTCTGATTTGATATAATCTTAGGAATATTATTAAGAAGCTCTTGAGGGTCAGCTGTATTATTATTGCATTAAGCTGGGAGGTACATAAATCTTTGAAAAAAAGTACTGCTTTAGCCTAAATTCCTTCTTTACCTCTAAGAATTTCCCTTGAAGGATTTTTAATTTGGAGAATAGCATTTAACGTACTTCTCTTTTTATCCTCTTCTCGGAGAATAGATAACTCTTTTTGAAGCTGATATGTACTCTCATTGGTCCCGGACTAAATAACTGCTTTATTAATTAATCTGAATTTCTCTTCTATCTCACTTTTTGAATTGAATACGTTCTCGAAGAGTTGAGAATTCCATTCCCTCATCCAGATCTCGACAAAATGAAGCTTTCTATATAATGGAAACATCCTTGATCCTTCGAAGTATAGTGCAGAATGCCACCACTATTTAAGGGATGGAAAAAATGACGAATTCCTATGTCACATTTGTTCAAACTTAAATGATAATTTATGTCTATAATTAGGAGTAGCAGCAAACGAAAAATTCAATTGAAGTACAAAATGATCCGACTCAGAGAGGGGCGAGATTTTAGAAGTACACACACCAAAATGAAAGGAGCAAAATCTGTCTAATCTTTCTGTTATATGAAAGAAGTCCTTTCATCTATAAAATATTAAAAATCAATAAAAAATACATTAAATCAGCTAAAACTACTATTGATATCATCAACAATAAGTGTATTTAAATTTTGAGTTCTGAAGAGAATATAATTTTACCATTATAATTATATCTAAATCTAGTAAAATTATAAGGTTTCAACTATAGTTCGTATTTAGTTTTGATTTATTTATCATGTATAAAATAAAGTGATTTCAATTTTTAAATAGGTGAATAATGAATATTTTTTGGAATTGATTTGAAAGATATTTTTATTATTTTTGAGATTCTCGAGGGTAAATGTGCCTACCGCTCAACAGTCCTGTCTGTATCTTCATTACCGCTTGAACATTATATCTGATTTCGCTGTTTCAGTTACCAGTAAGTGAGATATAATTCACAGTTCATTTTATATATTAAATAGATTTTTTTCAAATAAATGCGTATTTCAATATGTTCATATATCTGTTATGATGAAATTTGAAGAAAACAGTATTTATATCTCTTATGATGTTGGAGTCTTAGAACTGAGCAAGACTTGATCCTTAATAGGTTCATTTGGAACCATTCAACTTCACCAGTAGACCAGGAGTTCATTTGAAACCATTCAACTTCACCAATAGACTTGATGATCATGGCGTCACTATTACATTACATGATTAAATGAAGAATTGCATGTAATTGTATGGTTGTATAAATATGAATGAGAAAATTTAACATCACAGTTGCACAAGAAAACTATTTAAATAAAACTATTTAAATAGCAGTATTTATTGACAGATTGCTTCAAAATCAATAACTCTCTTCGTGTTTGATTAGAAAAAGATGAACGCTCAAGAACACATAAAAAAAAGGAAATGCTTTTAGTTACTGTTCTTCCCATTCTTCATCTACACTTTCATTTCTCTTTTTGGATATCCATAGTATTACAATTGAGGTTTATATTTATTGGTTTAATAATCTAGCTTATTAAATCAATAAAGGAAAGTAAAGTAACTAAAAGCATTTCTTGCTTTTTATGTTTGTTCTTAACATTCATCTTTTTCTATTCGAACATGAAGAGGGTTATTTATATTGTTGCAATCTGTCAATAGATACTGCTATTTAAATTTTGTCATTTATATTTATATAACCATAGAACCACATGCAATTCTTCATTTAGTCATGCAATGTAATAGTGAGGCCATGATGATCAAGTCTACTGGTGAAGTTGAATGGTTCCATATGAGACCATTTAAATTTTCTCATTTATATTTATCAACTCATACAACCACACATCTATATATACAAAATAATTCAGTGAAACCCTCAACTAAGTCGGCCAGAGACTAAATATAGAATATTAAATAAATTTGACCACCTGAACCTATAATATCCATTGTAGTGAACACCAGGAGATAGAGGGGATCCAAAAAAATCACAACACATCCTTCTAAAATAATTCCAATGAGCCACAAATGTTGGCACATCCTCCAAAGTTGACACCAAGTGAAATGTGTAGATCAATAATAAAGCGTACTAACTAGTTAACCCAAAAACATCTTCCAATGCATAATCTGGATCTACACATTACCACAATGAGGCCCATATAAACATCCAAAAACAACCTCCAAAACATATCTAGACCAAAGAATATGATCCAAATAATATACACCACCTCAAACAACCAAAAACTAAACCAACTGACAACACTAAACTTAGAACAACATAACTTCACTTTCCAATCAAACCGATACCAGAAAACTGGACGAGAACATTGCACAAACCAAATGAACATGTCCTACAAGTTGCAACACTTGAATCCGCACACCAAAGAAACACCAAGCATTTTTTAGACCAGTTCTAATAAACAATCTCAATATCTGAAATAGCAACAATGAACTCTATCATCTAAACAATAAAGGCCCTGTTATCCCGATAGTACATAATACATAGATCATAAACATTATATCTAGAATCACAATCCATGATCTTCAAATCGGAAGGAATGCAAAGATTTCTTCCACTGGGACATTAAATACTCTTTGCTACATATAATACAGTTTTTTTCATATTAAAATTTCCAGTACACCAACCTTTTAATAACACCTCAACAATACCATTAGAATATACAACAACATTAGAACACTCACTTATGGGTCATCCACAACACCAAGTTTTTAACATTATCCCCCTTTGTAATTGATGAAAACACTTGTACTAGAAATATCACGCACTAATTTATAGATGTTTCTTTTAATAGTATAAAATTAACCCCTTGAAAGAATTAAAATGTGTGTGTTGAGGGTGACTCTCTTAACATAATTCTATACCTAAAAGGCACACAAAAACTTAGCTGGATAATAGATCCATCTATCAAATATTCTCTTATGCTCACTAAAGATTTTGAGGAGCTGGGGTCTACCCACTTATTGTGTAAAGATGATCAAGTGGTTAATGGTTTTTCTAATGTGGGTGTGACTATTGATAGCTTAAGAAGATGGGAGGAATACACTAATATCCCTTTGCAAGCTAGCAACATGCTTTCTTATAAACATAATAATTATCAAGAAATTAATGAATGTAATAATTATCAAGAAATTAATGAATGTTGTATCTTTAATTATTCAAGGCGAGTTGACACTAAATGTGTTGTCTTTCCATATATATATATGGAATTATCAAGATAACAAGTTTTATATTTTAACAAATAAATTTAGTGAAGTGGTGTCTTTCTTAATAAGAAAGAGTACTACTTGAGTAAGAGAAGTGGAATCCAAAGAAAAATGATTATCATTATCAGCAGTTTGATAAGGATAGGGGAATACCATAATATAATTGAACCTAATAAATCTACCAACATCTAGCACAAGCCTCAAAAATAAAATGTGTTGGATGTTAGGGTTGTTCTATTTATGGATAAATTCCATCACCATGACCTTGAAGCTATTAAAACTATTTCCTACACCTAGAATAATATATATTTCTTAGCTTTTGGGTGGGATGAGTTAATTTATCGGGATGTTGTTGTATTGGTGACTGATATTTCTATTATCAAAAAAATGTATTTAAACATTAAAAAGTGGGCAAATAGGTCATTCAATGTTTCTTTAAGGGTAATGAAAATAATCAATTGGAAAAGAATCACTTTGGCTATGATAGAACTTCCATCAAATACATTTTTCTTGTGATAATTGATCTAACTATAAGCTACTTTACTCATGAGGATCCCTATAAGAATATTTATCTATATAATTTTAGAGGATTAAATTATTTTAGACATAAAAATATAAGCTTTCATTTTTCTATTGCTTTTGTCTTCTAGGTTGGTGGTCCCTTTTCAAGTGGGGTCTTTTGCTGGCCTCTTCTTCCGTTTTTCAATCTTCATTGGGCCTATGTCTTGGGTTTATTTCTACTTCTCTACTTTGAGGATTATGGTTTCTTCTTGTATTGGGATTTTGGGGTTTACTATGTAGGCTATTTCTTCCCCCTTGTTCTATTCTGGTTAGGTTGTTGTTGCAAAATTTCAAGGGAATAGTTTGGCTATTTGCTGTCCTTGTTTTTAGTTAAGGGGTATTTCTAGTTTTGGGGTCTTTCTCAGCTTTGTTGGTGCTCTGTAGTTTCTTGTTTTCCTTTTTCCCTTGTGGGCTTGTGTTGCTCAACCCTTGTTCCTTCTTCATGCGATTCCTATACTAGGGAAGTCATCTCCTTTTGAGGTGGACATTATTATTGTGCCCTTCGATTGATTTTGGCTTCTTCTATTGTTTTCTTCCTCTTTTGTAGGGCCAATTTAGGTGGTGTTGTTTTGTACGGAGGTGGTTACATGTTGTGGAGAAGAGGTTGGAAGCTATGCTTTGGAGGTTGATCTTCTCTTTGATTTCTTGTATGTAGGGAAGGTTTAGGCATGGGCTATTTGTGTCATGGGTTCTTTCTCTACTACTCCTATTGAGGTGGGATCTTCTTTTAGTGAAGTGGAGAGGAGCTTTGTGAGAGAGATGGAGCTCTACTATTTGGAGGATGGTTGCTTGGGAGCTAGCGAGGCTCATTTTTTTCTCTTCTTGATGTTGGGCTCTTCATATACTTACCCTATTGAGGTGGGGGCTTTGTCTATGTAGGTGGAGATAGTCTTTGCTAGAGAGGTGGGGACTTATTGTAAGGGGGTCTTTTTGGTTCTCTTCTTGATGTTGGGCTCTTCATATGCTTTCCCTATTGGGGTGAGGGCTTCTTCTATGTAGGTGGAGATAGTTTTTGCTAGAGAGGTGGGGACTTGTTGTAAGGGGGGCGTTTTTGTTCTCTTCTTGATGGTTATGAGAACCATTCCAAAACCCATGGTCCTGGTTTGGGGAGTCTGCAAAAACCACTTGTTGGTACCCTTATTCAAGGATCTTTCTTTTTGGGAGGTGGAGGTGCATTTTATTTCTTGGAAGGTCATGAGAGATTTTTCAAAACCCATTATTCGAGTGTATTTTTTCTATAATATCCTTTCAATACTGGAGATGAAGGTTATGGGAGCCTTGCAAAAACTCATGTTTCAAATTATGGGAGCGTTGCAAAACCCTTTACTAATATGTATCTCACATCTCTTATCTGATGGCTTAGGCCATGTGAGTGTCTCAGTCTAAAAAAATTGATTCCCCCCTCAAAACCTATTTAACTCTTAATCAAAAACTAATAATATACTCAATAACAAATATATTTAAAATTTGAAATTGATAAAAAAAATTAAACCCACAATCTAATATTTACATCTGATATTAATCTGATTTATTAATTTCTTAATTGATACGTTATCAACAACAATAGTGATGTAAAGTAGTTATAACGAATTGTTATGAAATAGTGTAAAAATTAGCTAGCCAAAGTATGTGACGATTATCGCTGGGCTCCCATAGCGATGAGATAAGAATCACTTGGAATTCTTCACTCATACAACGTTTTCAAAATTTGCAGATAACAATGTGATTGTCGAGGCTAAATGTGAGTACCGCTAAACAGGGATTCAAAATTTCTTATAATATTTTGGGCCAATAATATTCCGTCTCTCTTCTCAGCATCAGCTCTACTTTGAAACTATTGTCGTCATAAATTTTTAAGGTGAGGATAAATATTGGTGGGATCTGCGATAGCAAATCTAAACAGGCACATAAGGGTAAATTCAGTAGAAATGAATCTGTAACAATCATCCATATTTTCTATCAATCTGATCATCTGATTTATCTCTTATTACGCTTTTTAATTACCTATATTCTTTTTAATCCTTCTTATAAGGACAGAGACATTTTGGAGATGGTACATTGAGATTCGTAGCAATTTTTATGCAGATCTCTGGAAAGCTCAAGCATTCTTTTAATCTGGGAATAAAATCTAGTTATGAGAAAAAAGTCACAGCCCTATAGGTCTCCAGACCTTAATAACTGGTCACTGGAAGAGATACATGGGCACTACCGCTCTATTTTTCACTCAAGCCAGGAATATCCTCTCCGATCAACAGCTTCTCTGGATGCAGTGAAAGAGCACCCAGAAGACGAAGGTCATTACAAACAGTTGCAAGGGCCTCCAATTGCAGAGACATCAGATCTGGATAAACCAGAAAGAGTGATGGGTTTGATCTGGTTAGAAGTATATTTCATGTTTACCTGATTCAAGTTATCTCTGTGTCTTTTTTGTGTTCTATTTCTCTTATCTTATACAAAAGTGAAGAGTGTTAGTTTACAGAATTAGGGTTTTATCACGACATTTATTTTAAACTATGTTTACTTCTGTATTAATTGGTGACCATTTCTTATTACAGCCAGGATAGTCGGGTTAACAATCACAACACAGGTATATGTATCAAGCTTTTTTTCAAACAAATGTCCGTTAGGTCTTTTGTTTTGGCTACTGTTAATAGATGTGTTTCTCTGCTTGGGTTTGTATCAAATTTGTAAGATCTCCCACCCTCGAGAAGGCTCTGATTCTCTATTACCTAATTAAGAGAATTTTGTTTTCTAAATCCTCCTTTTTAGGTCACTATATCTAGACCCAACTAGCTAATGAAACATTTTATTGGATAATGATATTTGTGCAGATGAAAGTAGAAAAGTGGAGAACGTTAACCAGCCTGCTTATTTTCGGACAAGGAAGAAAGGAAAAATGCCCAGATCTGTTAGAGATTATCTGAGAATAGCAAGAAGTAGGAAATAATAGTTACCTTGGCGGACACAAAAGCAGAAGAAACAAAGCAGATAGCTCAAAGAGAACACCACCGTAGGGGCGTATGAATCTGTAAGGAACGCCCGGCCATAAAGACTCATTTAAAACAATTTAAATTACAAATTTGAGAATGACAAATTGCAAATATTCAGCGGTCTCCTGTTTTAGAACTGCTCTATTATAGTGTGTCAATTTAAGACTTGATTGTGTTTGCTGGGCAAGGATTTGATACATATATGTGTTTCAAAATCTTTTCGAACTTACAAAGATTTGATTTATTAAAGTTTTTTCAATTTATTTTACATGGAGAATCAACAGTCCCTTTCTGACAGATTGTATAGTCTTTCCAAACTTCAGAGATTTGATTTCTAATAGCAAATGACTTGACAGTTAAAAATGTTTTTTCCGTTTTCATGGAGAATCAATTGTCACCAGGACTACAACTATATGTGATTTTGAACAGCTCACCTGTCCTGTCTATCAGTTGAATGTTACTAAAAATGTTTCATTCTCTCTTCATCACTGCTTGACTTCGATGTTTCAGTTAGCTGTAAGTGAGATATAATTGCACAGTTCATTTCATATATGCAAATAGCTTTTTTTCAGTAAACAAATATTCAAATATATGCATATATTTATTCTGGTGAAATTTGAAGAAAATAATTACAAAAAGCATTCATAGCTGTAAGTGAGATATAATTGCACAGTTCATTTTATATACGCAAATAGCTCTTTTTCAGTAAACAAATATTCAAATATATGCATATATTTATTCCGGTGAAATTTGAAGAAAATAATTACAAACAGCATTCATTCTATAATTAAAAAACATTGAACATTACAGTTGCCCCCCCGAAGAAAATGGTATTTATTGATAAAGGGCGAAAAAATAAATAATCCTCTGTCTTCATAGGCTTCAGCAGTAAGGAGTTTTAATCTTTAGAAAGTGCATTTGCATGCCATCTATTCTTTTCTGCAGCTGAATATTAAAAACCAAAAACCAAATCTTAAAAATATTAAGCTGACAAATATATTCATTTCTGTTTCTTGAAATACAGAGAAAATATGTCTATAATGTCATACAACCCAGATGAAATTACAGAAAGTAAACCTCCCATATATCTTATAGTATATATAAACACGTAATTTCCCTTCCTTTATGATCAGTAGCATGACCCTAACTGGTTTCTTAAAATCTACAAGGAAAATATGAGAATTGTAAAATGTGTAGATCTTCAAAGATCTTCACTCAAGTTGAACCTTTTTTATCTCACTCTCTCCTCTTTTCCCAAGTTTCTCCTCTTTTTTCAAGTTTTAGATCTTATAATTTCTCACATTTTGTCAATTTCATTATAACTCTTAGAAATCTAAAAACATCTTTGAATAAATACATAAAATATAACTTGAAGTATAAGATTTTTATATTTAAATGCTATCTTTTATGTATATATTCTGATGAATAAACTAAAGAAAGGCTAAAAGTTAATGTAAGGATAAAGTGATCATGTTTTGCTTTAAACATAACACGACTGCATTTATATTTTTTAAAAACATGATCATGTCTTTATTTTTTTTAAAACACTATCGTGTTTTTATTTTGAAGAATACGATCATATTTCTAATTTAAAGAACCCATATGCATTTTGGCCCAGATTTTATGAGCCTTAATAAATAAACGATTTTTCAATTTATTAAAAACACAATCGCATTTTGTCTATTTAGGCATTTTTACTTATACTATACTTTATTCTAGATCTTTGTGTAACGAAGATAAAAGAGCGGAACAACTTCCTTCACTAACCTTGACAGGAGGGTAATGAAACAACTTTTATGTTTCATGTGGGGAAGATTCTTTCGAGAGAAAAACCTCACGTTCCAAAAGCTGCCCAATATATTATTCAGCAATCAATAATAGATTATAATATACTTGCAGAGCAAGCTCTTTACAGAAGTACCATTAATCAAAGATTTAGAGGTAACTCAATAGTCATAGACTCTTACACACAACCTCTATATTACACACCTTATATGTAGGAGATATAGTACAAAAAACCATCAATCGGTATTACAAAACCATTGGCTAAAACCACCCAATAAAGTAGAGCCAACCTTATCTCCCTTCTAGATGCCTTATGACATGTCAAAACACACATCAATAGGTGTACCTTCCTTTTACAACTCATTTGTGTGTCCAATACAATTTATATTTCCTATTTCAGGAGTACAAATTTCAGGAAGCCATAACTTGTGAACCGTGTGCCCTATTGGCGAAACATATTGTGAAGTTCTTTATTGCCTCATAAATGCTATGCCATTTACACTCACTTTTTAGGGCATTTTGGGGCCTCTAAAGTGCTAAAAAATAAATTTAAACCTTTCATTAGACCCCTCCAAAATGGAAACTTTTATATCTTCAAAACTAGTTCTCATCTTGTGATGAAAATTTACCAGGATGCTTATCTAGCCAATCAGAAGCTTTGGGGAGAATTCCGCACCATTTCATGCTGAAATAAAAACTTACTATAAATAGTAACCTCGTGTAAATGCAAGATTGACACACTATTTTTCCAAAAAATCTCCCACTTGTCAAACACTTTGCAAAATAAAAGGGAATATCAACATAATAAGTTAATTGCTAGGGGCCGTGAGGCCCATAGACTCCAAAAACCATATGAACTTCTTTGTGCTCACAACCTTGGTTATAGAATTTGCAACATTCATCAAAGTTTCTACCTTCATTAGCTTCACCTTGTCATCCTCGATCATATCGCTGACAAAATGATATTGGACATCAATATGCTTGGTTCGGGCATGAAATGTCAAGTTCTTAGCTATGCATATTGCACTATGACTGTCACAATAAAATTTCACTGCACCTTGTTTTATTCCAATATCTGAACATAGACTCTTAAGCGAAATGAATTCTTTACAAGCATGATTAGTTGTCATATACTCTAATTCTTTGGTGGATAAAGAAACCATAGCCTATTGCTTACTCATACAACTAATTGGACCACCAAATAAAGTAAACACATAAGTGCTAGTGAATCTTCTGCTATCAATATCATTTGCCTAGTCTGAATCCACATAACCCTGAATATCAAGGGAAATCTTGCCTCCAACCAAATTACTATGATAACAAAAATAATACTCTAAAGTACTCTTCAAATATTTGAAAACTCTTTTGATTGCATCCTAATGAAATCTACCAGGATTAGACATATATTTGGAAAGAACAACCATTGTTTGGGAAATGTCTTGTCTAGTATAGACCATAGCATACATCAAACTTCCAACTGCACTCTAGTAATGCACTCTTCTCATGCCTTCCATCTCTGATGGGGATGTAGGACAATCTGAAGCAGATAAATTTGTTCCAACTATAAAAGGAACACACAATGGTCTAGAATCCTACGTGTTAAACTTTTGAAATATTGAATTCACATACTTACTATGGCCTAGCATAGCTTTCTGTTCACTCTATCTCTTCTAATTTCCATCACAATAATGTGTTTCATTGCACCAAGATCTTTCATTTCAAATTTAGTACCAAGTTAAGACTTTAGTTTTTAAATCATACATTTCCCTTTATCAATGAATAACATATAATAGAATGTATAGGAAATGATCACCATCAAATTTATAATAAACACATTGATCTGAGTTAGAACATTAAAATCTCAAAATTAACACATATGTATTAAATTTTTGGTACCACATCCAAGGACTCTTTTTGAGGCCATACAAATATTTCTTTAATTTTACAGACCAAATTACTTTTACCTTTCACCACATAGTGCCCTGGTTGTGTTATATAAATATCTTCCTCCAAATCACCAAGAAGGAAAATTATTTTCACATTCATTTGCTCAACCTCTAAATCATAAGCAGTGGCAATAGAAAGAAAAAATCTAATGGATGTCATTTTTGTAACAAGAGAAAATATCTCATCATAATTAACACCCTCAACCTGAGAGTAGCTTTTTGCAACCAACCTTGCTTTATGTTGTTCAATGCTTCTATATGAACCAATCTTTTTATTGAATACCCATTTACAACCAATAGGTTTATGTCCTTCAAGAAATGGTACAAAATTCCATTTATCATTATTTTTCAAAGCTTCCATTTCTTCTTCCATAGCAATCTTCTAGGATTCCACATCATTCATACATAATGCCTCTTCTACAGATCTAGCCTAATCCATATTAGTATTCAAAGAAAAAATATATCTCCAATCATTTAGTGTATACATTTCAGGTGGTTGACTATGTCTTGCAGACCTTCGAACAAGCTGAATTGGAGGTTCCTCCTCCTCTTCTAAACATTTAGAGCTAGATGAGCTCTACTCAACTTCTTACCTATCTAGGGGTCTCGATTCAACTCTTTTAGGCGTAGAAGGGAATTGAATCAAATCTCATTTCTTAGTTTGTTTTGGCCAAAATGTAACAGAAAGAGACTTGATTTCTCTAAAAATAATACTCCTACTATGAATCACCTTTTATGCAACAACATCCCAAAGCTTGTATCCTTTCACACCATAACTATAATTGATGAAGAAACATTTCACAACTTTGTTCTTCAACTTTGTTTGCTTCTCCTTTGGCACATGTGTTTATGCCTTGCAATCAAAAACTCTAAGATGTCTCAATAAAGGCTTTTGACCCGATCATACTTCCATAGGTGTTTTATCAACAAGAGTTGATGTAGGAGACTTGGTAATCAGGTAGAAATCAGTGGCAACAACTTCAACCCAAAACTTTTATCTAGACTAGCAGCACTTAGCATACTCCTACCCTTCTCCATCAGTGTCTTGTTCATTCTTTCTACAACCCCATTTTGTTGTGGAAAATACAGAGTTGTCTTCTAACTATTAATACCGTAGTCTTTACAAAATCTGTCAAAATCATTCAAAAAAAATTCACCACCATTATCATTCCTCAAACTTTTAGTTTTCTTTCAAGTCTGCAACTCAACTATTGCTCTAAATTCTTTAAAATGACTGAAAACTTCATATTTACTCTTTAGATAGTATACCCATGTCCTTCTACTAAAATCATCAATAAATGAAACATAATATCTAGATTTTCCAATCAAAGGAACATCTACAAGACCAAACACATCAAAATGAATAAGATCCAAAACACCACAAGATATATAAGAACTTGAGTAAAATTGAATGCAGTTTTGTTTTCATTAAATGCAGTGCTCATATAAATAAAATTAAATATTACAATCATTCAAACCTTCGACAAGCTTTTTATTTTTCAAGGTTCTTAGACCCTTTTCTCTAATGTGGCCAAGTCTCTTGTGCCATTGCATAGTCTTCTTTGCAAGTAATTTTTCTTTAGAAGAAAGAGAACCCTTAGGTACCCAAAAGTCATGTCCATCCACTAAAGGTGAAACCCTCAAGTCTTCTGATGAAGTACCGACATATTTTCTTTTTACATAAGTGCTATTACACTCAATAGTGTATGCCTCTAGCTTATACAAAGTGTCAAACCTAACACCTCTCGAAATCACCATAGCACCCTAAATCATCTTATATCTTGCATCAAAAAGGACTACCAGCACACCCACATCTATCAGTTTGCTCAAAGATAATAAATTTCATTTTAATTCAGGGATATGCAACACACTGCTAATCCTTTTTATTCTACCAATAGGAAACGTAATTCTAACTTTACATTGACCAACAATGTCTAAATGTGAATTATCACCCAAGGACACCTTACCTCCATTAAATTCTTCATATTTAGAAAAACAATCTTTATTGAAAGTCATATGAAAAGATGCACCTCAGTCAATTAGCCATGCATCATTACCTATGTTGGTGTTGGAAATAAGCCACACCCGGATTGACTATGGACTAGTCCTAGAGGGGCCAGTAGCTAAGTGGTAGAGAACTCCAGCAACATATGGAAGGTACTAGGTTTGATTCCTAGTTGGTCCATGTCTCAACATGGTATTAGAGCTAGGTCCAGGCTAGGAGCCCCAAGCACACAAGAGGTATGGTTTAAGGGGGGGTGTTGGTGTTGAAAATAAGCCACACCCAGATCGATGATGTACTAGTCCAAGAGGGGGTAGTAGCTCGGTGGTAGAGCTCTCCAACAGCGTATGGAAGGTCCTAAGTTTGAGTCCTAGCTGGTCCATGTCTCAACAACCTGCATGAGTAGCCAAAGATGCAATGAATGTATCATTGTCTTCCTTCTCGGGCTCAGAATCAAAATCAAACTTCTTTTTCTTCTTCTTTTCTTCTTTGCAATCCTTATGGATGTGACCTAGTTTACTACAATTGTAGCATATGACTTTGGACTTTCTAGGAGATTTGGATCTCCCTTAAGATTTGGAGTTATTGCGCTTCTCCTTCTTCTTTCCTTTTTCCTTAGGTCTTCCTTGAAGAGTTAGGGCTTCCTTCAAACTAATTGATACCTTCTTTCACATCTCTTCACTAAGTAGGACATCCACCACATCTTCAGACTTCAAAAGAATAGAAGTACTACTGATAGCCATAATAAGAGAATCCAACAAATTAGGAAAATAATAAAGAAAGATCTAGCGTTTCACCTCTTCATCTATCTTAACACCAACAGATACTAATTGAGCCACCAATATATTAAATGCTTCCACGTGGTCTGCAATTCATCCACCCTCTTCCATCTTCAAGGAATATAATTTCTTTCTAAATAAAATATAGTTCAATAAGGATTTTTCTTGATACATTTCACAAAGCTTAGTCCATAACTTGTTTGAAATGTTCACTTCATGAAAATTAATTAGAAGAGATTCTGCTATGCACAATTTTGTTAGGCCCTTGGCTTTTCAGTCCATAAAATCATACTGAGTAGCTATAGTAGGATCTACAGGTCTTGATACATTCTCATCAACAACATCCCATATATTTCAATCTATTAGCAGATCTTCCATCTTTAGCTTCCACATGTCAAAATTACTTCCATTAAATTTCTCCACCTCTATTCTCCCCAATGAACTTTCCATCTGAAAGTTCCCACAACAAGATCAAAAAGTTTCTTCTACACAAGCTCCCACTCAAATCTGGATTAGTTCAAAAAACCAAACAACCCACAACTGAAACCAAAGGTGATTAGGCTTTGATACCACTTGTAAGGAAGTTAAGCAACAGAACAAATTCCTACAATAACCTTGAGAGGAGGGTAATTCAAAAACTTTTACAAATCGTTACAACAATTATAAAAACTTAGTAGAAATATATAAAATATTATGAATACCATTAGAAAATGATTTATATGGGGAAAACCCTTTCGAGATAAAAACCGCACATTCCAAAAGTTGTCCAATATATTATTCAGCAATCAATAACAAATTATTGTATACTTGTAGATCAAGTTCCTCATAGAAATGCCACTAATCAGAGATTTAGAGGTGACTCGATAGCCATAAGACTCTTACACACAACTTCTATCTCACACACCTTGTATATAGGAATTACAATACAAGAAACCGTCAAACGGTATTGCAAAACCATGGGATAAAACTACCCAATAAAGTAGAGCCTACCTTATCTCCCTTCTAGATGCCTTATGATATGTCAAAACACACATCAACATGCGTCCCTCCCTTTTACAACTCATTTATGTGTCCGATGCAATGCATATTTCCTATGTCAGGAGTACAAACTTTTGAGGGCCATAACTTGTGAACCGTGTGTCCTATTGATGAACCGTTTGAAGTGCTGGAAAGCTCATGAAGTGCTCTATTTCCTCGTAAATGATATGTCATTTATACCCACTTTTTAGGGAATTTTGGGGCATCTAAATTCCTCCAAATTAGATTTAAACCTTTCATTGGATCCATCCAAAATGGAAACTATAATATCTTCAAAACTAGTTGTGATCTTGTGATGAAACTTTACTAGAATGCTTATCTAGCCAACCAGAAGCTTTGGGAATAATTACGCACCATTTCATTCTAAAATCAAAACTTACTATAAACAGTAAACTCACGTAAATGCAAGGTTGAGAGACCATTTTCCCAACACTTTAAAGAAAGAGAGAGTATATTGTCTATATAAAGTTTATTTCATAAAAATAAAATGGCATCAAGGTTATAATCCTAAATAAGAGCTTCAAAAACCTTTTGTCAAGGAGTACTACTTAGACCCCTAGGATAGCAGGATACCATAACTATTTTTGAGAGTTCAAGAAGTAGTAATTTTTAGTAATAGTAACACAAAACCCCACAGACTAATCCTTAGTCATCCTTACTTTCTTCTAATCCCTAGAATCAAGTTTAGAACTATATAGGTGATTCAATGTGACGAATTGTCAATTTTAAAAATATATATTTTTCATGTAAAATCAGTAAAATGAATATTTAAAATATTAGTTATTCATTTTATGGCACCTATTATAACAATTCTCTATTATAACTAGTTGAGTGATGTATATTATCTTCTTAATAATTCAATGGGGTTTTTAATATTCATACTAGGTGAATATATGAAGCCCCCTTTGATACAAAATTTCCTAATCATCATAACATTAATGGAAATAGATAAATTTATATGAAGAGAGAGAGCATATATTTTTTCTATCTTTGTCATGATGTGGGAGGGAATGAAATGCCTTAATGGGAACCCATTTGTTAAATGTTGAAGTCGTATTGTAAATCTTTTCTATAAGTTATTATATGTCTTCTAGGTCTTAGATTTATTTTTCTATCTATACCTATGAATAGTATAAGAGCCACCATGTGTGGAAAAAGGTTATGTGTTGAACCTACATCCTTTGTTTCCCTTAAGAAGAATATTGAGGTTTGGAGGATCTCTTTGAGAGAGGAGGGACTACCCTTTTTCTTAAGGATATCAAAGGAAAGGATGAGGAATTATTATTCCAATTTAAGAACAAAAGGAACAATTTTAGAGTTAAACTTGGTAGTATAAAAATGAGAGTGTCTGAGAAAGAATGCTCCTTGAGAGAGGGGAAAACAATAACAACACCAAAATGGGTTCAGTAGGGATGAACTACCTCCTCATTAGATAATTGCAGCTACCACTTGATAAAATATTTCACTCTCGAAGAGAGGTTTATAATAGTGAATAGGTTCCTTTCTCCTCTACTTAATCATCTCAGGCACCATAAGTTTGTTAATATTTCTTTTGTTTTTATTATTTTTTAAATGGATAAATTTGCTACTAATGATGTCTATCCCATTTGAAACAATATTTAATAAATTACATTTATAATTACCATATGGATGCAACCTTTCCTCGAACTCCACTCTATCCCATATTTCTTTCCCCCAAGTCCAAGAGCCTAGCCCTTCCAAGAGTGGTTGTAGAAAGAGAAAAAAAACTATGATGATCCATCTTCTTCTAGAGAGACTTCATTAAAAAAGACCATGCTTTCAAAAGAAAAAAATATGCCTTGGTTGTAATACCCCTCTGCTTGTTGTGTAACTTGGCCCAAATCCTATGACTAATAAGGGAAAAAAAGCACACTCAATCCCCTAGGTAGTTAAAAAAAGATAATTGTTGGTGAAGGAAAAGGCACCTAAACATCCTTTGAATATAGCCTGGTTGTTTCACACACACTCCCTAGTGATAGTCATTTTTATGAGGATTGTGATAATGAGTAAATTAGTAGCTTCTTCAGAGATAGGAGGTCTACAAGACTTACCAAGCTAATTACGCTAGATAATATTGTTGTCACTCTTGGTAAATATCCATCAGATGAAGAAACTAAGGCTCAATTGGAGGTTTCCACCTCCAATGAGGAAGCTACTAAAGGCAACAAGAAAATCTTAGAAGAGTCATTGAAGTTAATCTTTGAAAACTTCCTTTCTCACATACCTCCCTATGAAACACACTTAGAGGAAGCCCTTGAGGGGGTCAATATCCTTAGGGATATAGTAAATAGGGACATAGGGAACCTATTGATAAAGGAGCTACTAGTGAGGCAAAATTGCAAGATATTGTGATCAAGGTTGAGAACTCAAAGAGTCTACAAAAATGCATAAGGTATGAAAGAAACAAGGAGAGAATTGATAGGATCTGAAAAAATCCATTCAAAAATTAGTCAATATTAACAAAATTCTAATGTGTGGGGTTGTTATTGGTATGGTCACGATGGGAGGAAAAATTGACAGAAAGAAGATAAATGGACTAACGAAGAGAAATAAAGAAAAGAAAAAGGAAATGAAGATTGTTTTTCCCTTTTTTGGATAAAAGGAAAGAAGCCTACAAATATATATTAATATAAATATGAAAGTACATAAAGATCATAGTAGAGTAAGAGAATATAAGCAGAGAAATGATATCGAAAATGCCCTAGAGAACAAAATGATGAACATAACATAGCTCTCTAGAAGATAAAATAGGAGTAAAATGGACATAACCAAACCAAAGACAAACCCAAACCCAAGAGGTAACACCAACTAGAAAAAAAAAACCCACAAACAACAAATAATATAATTTGTATCATTTTGGAGAATTTTCATCCACCTCCTCCCTTTTTGGACCTTGCACAACAAACACTTTTCCCATAAATTGATACCTAACAAAGAAAGTTTTGTGTTCAAAAAGGAGAAGAGCCTTGGGTCACCTCTGCCCCGAGATCATCACAACATCATTGAAGCTTTCCTTTCATCCCCGCACACACATTGATGAGGAGTGTCCTCCTTCCTCAGAATTAGACTTAAACCAAACTCCAGAAGGAACTTCTTCTCCCCTCAAGAAACATGAAGTGGAACATCATCCTTAAACCTTTTTGAAACTGGTCTGCCTTCACCTCTTGCCCCATGGTGGTCATGTTTATGAGCATGAGATTTGCAATTCACCAAATAAAGAAGAGAATGAAACGAATTTGAGAAACATGTAGATTCAAAAGGGGAAACAAGCTCCATTAAAGCTATAAGTTTTGTAAAAAGATTTTGTGATTAATGGCTTCCAAACTCAATTTCAAAGCTTTATATATTTTGATATATTCTTGACACTTATTTAATAAATTTTGGGGAAAAAACCAACCCACCCAACTCTTACCCTCAAATAACTCATAATTCCTCATAGCTTTCTCTAGATCCCCAGAAGAAATTAGGTTTTTTTTCACAAATTAAAGAACAAAATGCACTAAAAGCCCATAATTTTACAACATGTCAAAACTATTTGAAAGGAAAGTACATATCACTTGAGAAGGATAGAGAATATGAAACTTTCGCAGGTATAAGACAGCCTCCCCAATAATTGTTATAATTGCACTCAACACCCTTGAACATTTCCACTTGAAGACAAATTTAAAATTTTCTACATCAAATGATCAAGATTTGAAAAATTTCCAGCCCTTTATAGAGACTAAAGTTTATTTGCTATTGGGCTTCTACTCCATAGAAACCCATAGAGACAAAGAAAAAATATAAGACAGAGAGAATAAAGCCTAGAACAAGAAAAATCTAGAAGGAGTTATAGGGAATGCATGAAATACTAGAATAATATGGCATAGGGAAAACAACAAGAGTTGCATGTCAATAAAAAGGCCACTGCAAAGGAAATCACTAAAGGAGATAATTTTGAAATTGTACCTAAAATATAGAGAATCTACTAACTCAAGATCATAAAGTCATGATCTAGATAGTCTTTCGAAGGATGTTAGATTTGACATGCTAGAATGAAAAGAGAACACTTGGAACTTGATTAGTGACGTGTATTGAATACCTATAGAAATAATCGATTGACTTAACAACCACAAAAAAGGTGGCACACGTGAAAATAAATTCCCATTTTAAGAAAGGCTCCTAGGCACGATTCCACAAAGTACTTGCATACTTAGGAATGGTCATATGATGAAATTCACACAAGCTCACCATCAGACATAAAATCATCTTTATGAAGAACAACATCACCCTTGGTCAATAAACATTCCCTGTTTGTCAACTCGTCAGCCAACATATTGTTGGATATTGTTGGTCATTTGTACTGCTAGGATATGTTGTTGTCATTGATATCAACATATTCCTGTGTATTTCTCTAGTGATTGCAAATTGGGAAGATCGTATGATCTGGTTTGTAGTATTGTTTTTTTATCACTATTTTACTGAGTTCACTATATCTTCCAGTATATTCTAGTGTCATGAGATCTTGTGCAGAGATTTTGGTTTATTGCTTGGGATGGTCTTGTGTATCTTCCTTTCAGATGGATCGTGATTTGGTGCTTTGCAAGTTATCTTTCTTCATGACAGTTGTTGATTGGTTATGTTCTTGAGCCTTCAAATGTTGATTGATGAAGAGTTGATAAGTGGTGTTGGTGTAGTGGTTCTTGATGGTTCTAACATGCTTGGTGATGTTTCCTAGTCATTTCCTATTTGTTTTAGTGATCCGCATTGATCGTTGTGCAAGTTTTTGGTGGCTTCTGTAGACACCTAAAATTGTCATGTCTAATTAAATAAATATTTTTATTTATTTAATTACTTTAGCCTAATTCTTCTATTAATTAAATAAATCTTTATTTATTTAATTAATTCATTTATCCTCTTCTAGCCTTATTTCTCATTTAAATAAATACATTTATTTATTTAAATTACCCTTTTCCTATATTAAATAAATATTTTATTTATTTAATTGATCCCACTTCTTCTATTAATTAAATAAATCTTTATTTATTTAATTAATTCATTAACCTTTTCTACCCATGACACATGTCATTCATCTCTTAATTCATACACTACCTACCCTCTTATTATTTTATTATTTCTTTTACTTACCCTCTAATCATAGCCAACCATTTATCTTTTACACCTCTCAATCTTATCCCTCCAATTCTTATAGTATCTTCTATATAAGAGGATGCTTCCTTCATTATCAACCCTAACTAACTCACTATGCATTCAGCCCCGACTATGCTTTCGAACTTGCATATGCAATCAAGCCTACTTGCAACCACATTTCCGTTCTTTGTTGAGCTCTTGTGCACATAAAATCCAAGAGAAAATATATCAAGCAATATCAATGGAGATAGGAAGAATGGAGATCCAAACTCTAGTGGACATGTGATGGTATAATCTCTGTGATTTCATTTGATTTGCATTGTCTTAGGCAATCTTCATATGTTATGATGGATCTTTGTTGTTGTTAGGATAGGGTTTTTGTGGTTGAATTCATTACAGCCTTTCAACATTGTTGTTATCCATTTTCACTGTATACATTTTGGCATGCCCAGTGGGACTCTTGTCCATTTTGCATTTAACATCTTTTATTGCAGATTTCATTTTGAAGTTGCAGATCTGACATTTCTGACAACATTTTGATATTTCCCGTCTGTGCACTTTCAGATCGCGTTTTTGATTTTTTGCTGCGTCTGTGACATCTGGAACCGCATCTGCGTCTTTGACAATATTTTTTTTTTTTTTTGTAGATTTCGAGAAATGCGTCTGTGTTCCTCAGTCATGTCTGTGAAGTCTTCAACCACATCTATGTTTGGGAGCTGCATCTGTGTCAGATCTAGGCATGTCTGTGTGTTCTAGCAGCGTCTGTGTCTTTGACAACTGCGTTTGTGTTCGATTGTTGCGTTTTTTGTTTCATTGATTCAGTTTTTCATCATTCAAATTTCAGATCTAGTTTATTTTGAGCTAACATTTTCAAATCTAGCTAACGAAATTGTTGCAGCTTGTCTTGAAAGCAAAATCGTTTTGTTGAAGGCCCCTATTTCACAAAGTCTTTTGGATTTAAAAATTTACCTAACTTGTGTGCTTGCAGGAAGGGGTGATTATTTCAAACAATCCAAGCTACTAATAGATCTTTGTTGCTGGACCTTGGCAAGGGTTTTTGATATTTATTGTGTGCCTTGTTTTCATAGATTAGCAAACACTTCAATTGGTGTACTAAAATTGAACCATTGTCTTTTGTGCCTTGAGCAATAGGCTCTTTTTGTTTAATCTTTAGAGGGCCTATCTCCCTGTGTGGTCATTAGGACTACTAGTGAGGAGAGAACGACCCAAGTGGTAGCAAAAGAAAAGCCATCTTCTTCCAAACCACTATAAATAACTATATTCATGGTGAAAATTGTGGATAACGTGTGCTGATTAGTTCATACCGACACTATGTCTTCCCATAAACCTATTTGATCAAATTTATTTGATCAGTTGTAGGCCGTAACCCCTACCGGCTGGGAGCCTTCTGTATTTATAGAGGTAAAAGTGTCGCATGTATAGCCACACAAGCGGATGCCCTTACTAGCATCTTTTTGTTTTAGAAGCCAAAATCCTTCTAGTTGTTGGAGCAGGAAGTCAGACCTCTGGTAGCAGCCCACACACATACGGTTCTTAGTAGAGATACAATGTTCCCCACGAGGAGTTTTCCTAGGGAGTGATGCTTGGCTGCCCTGAGAAGTGAGTGCCTAGGGTGGAGCCAATGGGGTCAAGCATCTAAGTATCTGCTCTGAATAGCGTAGCCTCAGGGGAAACTCCATGTGGGATCAACAACTATTGTCCTGGCCAACCATAAGAATTGTGCTTGTATTATTTTGAACTATCAAACATTCAAGACCAAACACCAAAACATTGTGTCTTTTGTGTCTTCAAGTGTATGCAAAATAATTTAACATCAAACAACACACTTTCTTTTGAGTCATTTTGAGTCTAAACACTTGCAAACATTGAGTCCTCATCAACATTGTGTCCTCTTGTCATGAAAAACAGTCAAAAATTCAGATTTGGTCACAACAAAACAACTTCATAGATTGGAAAAATTACACAAAGTTTGCAGAAACGCATCTGTGTCTGATAGAATAGCATTTGTGTCATCTAACCATGTTTGTGAGGGGCAGAAACGCATCTGTGTCTTTCGAGCAACATTGTAGTGTCTCATAAACACGTATGTGTCTGACAGAACCACGTCTGTGTCATTTAAGTGCATCTATGTCTGACAGAATAGCGTCTATGTCATTTAAGCGCGTCTGTGAAGTATACAGGCATGTCTGTGTTCAGGATTGAAAACTTTCATAATTCAGCAAACAAAAACAGTGAGTTTTAGACATATTGAGCTTCCTAGGTTATCTCTCTGGGTTTCTCATCTAGCATTCAACTTGTCTTTGGGTCTCACAAATTCCGTCATTTCTTTACACCTTACATTACATTCACATTTGTCTAAATTTGAGTCAAAAGGTCACTTGCTTGTCCTCATCATACTTTGTCAACACACTACATACAACAACATTTTGCTAAGTGGTCCCTCATCAAGGTCTATCACCTTTGGGTCTCATTTGGTCTTACTTAGAGTCAAGGTCAACTTACCTCATCAAGAGAAACTATCCTCTCTTTGGAAGTCACACCTACTCTACTACATACATACTTGGTCTTACACTTTGGACATTGCAAGTACACTTTAAATTCATTTACATTCCATCCAACCCTTGATCTTCCATACAGTGCGATCCAAAATCATTTTTTCTGGATCAAGCTCTACAAACAATCAAGTGAATACTAAAACAATTTCCAAGTCACGAAGGAAGTACACTCCATTGGGAGAACCACTTGAGTTAGTTTTCAAGAAGCTAGTGGCAAACAATGTAATCATAGTTCCAGATTTTCCTCCATATGAACCAAAGGTCAAACCAAATTGGTGGAATGATGATGAGTATTGCGAATTTCACAAGAGAAAGGGTCATAAAATAGGAAATTGTCATCGACTGAAGAACATCATACAAGATCTCATTGATAGAGGTGACATTGAAATTGAAGGACACTCATCCAATGAAGAACATGAGATGTTTAAGGAACCATTCCCAAAGCATGATAAGGGAAAAGCTGCAGCCATAGACGACCAAACCAACTATACAAGAACATCTTATAACTATGATTCAACTATCTATCACATTTCAATGGACAATTATGTCTCTACCATTATCATCAAGGACAAAACACCTGACAATTCTACCCAAAGACCCAAGATTGTCCTAAAAGGAATTGGATCTTCTTTTGAACCTACCTCTGAATGTAATGTCACAACTCATCTAGGTAAATTCACTTTGCAAGGTGCTCTAGCTAAAAATACTACTTCCTCATCGACCAAGCTTGAGTATGACCTTGTAGAACAGTTAGGGAAGACATCCGCGCTCATCTCCATCCTTGAGCTCTTACACATATCTCCCACACATAAAGCCATTCTTGATAAAATCTTGAGAGACATTGTTGTTCCTACTGATCTGAATGTGGACCAGTTTCAAGCCATGGTGCGGTACCTTTCCATTCCACACTCTCTTACATTCATAGAAGGTGATGACACCTCCGTAAGTCAACCACATAATGCACCTTTACACATTGAAGCTGGGTGAATTCACAAAGCTGGTTCCCACTTTTGCCAACGAAGGAATTTGGCAAAAGTGGGAATTTCGGATTTGCCAGTGTTCGAGCGAAATACAAATGTTCGCTCGGACTACCCCTGGGAGTCCGAGCGAACCAAACTGTTCAGTTGGGTTCGCTCGAACATCGAGTGGGTTTGCTCGAACATCGAGCGTGCCAAAATCAAGCTCACTTGTTCGAGCGAATGGGGGTTCGCTCGAACCCCTTTTGGTTCGAGTGAACCCAATCCGATCAAACTCGTGTTCGTTCGAACCCCAAAAATTAGAAGTTTCTCCCAAAAAATTTCAGAGTTCTGAAGAATTAATGACTTCGGAGCTCTGTTTCAATGCACGAATGAAATAATCTTGATAACCCAAAAATATTAGATGGTAGTACTCGAAGCAAGCTTTCCAACGAATATAATTTTGTAATATTTTGAATTTATTATGTTCTTGATTTTTTAATTTTATTAAAAATTGGTTTTTCACCAAACATGAACTTCTCTGTTCAACGCATTGGGAAAAATAAGAAACTAATTCAAAAAAATTCTGAAAAATATCTATGCCCTTGGTATTGATGTCTTCTTTCTAACAAAAAAAATAAAATTGAATTTTGATTTATATAGAACAAGTTATGTGTTCAAACGTAAACCTACGTTTGAATTATGACTAGTCGGACTTCAAAACTTTATAAAATGAAAAATATTGAACATATCGCTATAAAACCAAATGCAAGCCCTGGATATTGATGTTACAAACCAAAATTCGAAAGAATTGAGTTTTTATCATTTATAGAAAAAAAGTTATGCATTTCGGGAGGCACATCACTCTTAAAAAATGTAGTTTGTTGTAAAAAACTACTTTTCGAGGGAGATGGAAAATTTTTAAAAAAATCTTTCAAAAAAATTTGAAAAAAATGTATATAGAATCTACAAACAAAATTCTAGAAATCACTAATTTACATCATCTTCAAATTTTTAATAGTTTAAAAGTTATTGTTCTCAGAAGTTGAAGATTATTTTAAAAATGTACATCTCAGTGTCAAAAGTGGCAAAAAAGTGGGAACCATTATTGTGAGTTCACCCAGCCCTTCATACACAAAAATTGAATAAAATGACTCTTGATACATGGAGGAGTAGGTCTAAACATTTGTACATTGAGAACTATTAAAGAATTGAGATATTGTGATAAAGTTGTGAATTTTACAAACAAAATTACCATCAAGGCATATGATGATGAAGAGTGTTCATCTAAAGGCACAGTCACCTTACCTCTCAGAGTTGGGCCAGTTACAAAGGATGTGGTTTGTCAAGTCCTAGACCTAGATCTCACATACAATATATTACTAGGACATCCTTGGATTCATGAAATGAGGGCAGTCCCATCTACATATCACCAATGCATCAAGTTTCCTCACAATGGAGTTGAAATAACAGTTAATGGAGATCCTAATCCATTCATTTACTGCAATGACTTGAGACTGAAAACTGAAATGATCATTCCAAGTAATAGGGAAGTTGTTCCTTCTTCTGCATACATTGATCCTGAGTCATTAAAACCTTCGACATCAAAACAAGGTGAGCTTAAAGGCAAATTCCAAGACAAGGGCATGGGTGAATACACTTTGAATCAAACCATGTACTTACAACAAGTCATAAGTTCACCAAAAGAATATGGAATACCACATCCTAATAAGCAGGTATCTATCATTATACTCAAATGGGACCCTACTATCTTTCAAAGATGGGGTGAACTGGAAGAGGAAGACTTATACAAAATGCTTTACAAAGACCTTGAAAATGATACACAAGATCACATCAGCATACCATGTGAAAAGTATGGCAAAGGGTTCAAGATTCTACAAAAATTTAGGTATGATGGCAAAAGCCCTCTTGGCTTAAGAAAAGAAGGCATCATTGAACCTTTACAACCTGAATTGACATTCAAAAAGGAATGCTCGAAGGGAATTGGTTTCATGACTTCCGAGGTCCACACTCAAAGGACAGAAGAAGCATTACAAATCAAAGCTACCAAAATTCAACAAGAGAATCGCTATTCCACAGACTCCAATGAATGGGAATGGGGTTCAAACAAATTTACCAGTGACTACGAGATCACCGAGACATTCAGAGAGCCAGATGAACCCACAGAAGAAGAGGAATTTTATGAAAAATTCAAAGTTGGTCAAGAAACAACCCCAGAGGATCCCATATAGTCCTTGCCTCTAGGTCCTAGGTCGAAATCACATAGAATGAGAACACCTATCTCAGAATGCGCTACTAGGGATAATAATTTAGATTTGTTCACGATCGAGATTGATGAAGAGAGTGCCAACAATGACCTTGATAACCACCTCGACATACCTAAATATAACTGCATCTTCACTCTTAGCCCTACTAACTTCAAAGACATCAAAGGCCTTCCCCTTGTTCACCACCAACTTATTGACTGGGACCATGAAGGACCTGCACAGTTTGACACATTCCAAAATGATGAAGCTTTTATTGACTATCTTGGCATACGAGATGATCTTCCCCTTGGGGACCATAAAGCGGGATACACCATAGAACTCAATAGCGTGGCATATTTTGGTGAGGGTGTCAGGCCTTGTAGTCACAAAAATATAAAAATAAAAACAAACCAAGAGTCTTATGGTGAAAATCACATTGTGGTGTTGTCTGACCCCCAAAAAGTAAAAAGAAAGGGCATATCTAAGGGCGAAAACCTCTCCGAGGCACCCGAAGATGGAAGGCTCGACATTCTCTGAGAATCATATGAAGAAAAGTCATCCATGTTGGTAGAGGAGACTATCATAACAAACATTGGCACAGAAGAAGTTCCACACAACATATTCCTGGCTCAATCTTTGACAGAGTCAGAAAGGTCAAAATTCATAAGTTTCTTCATAGAATGACAAATCAACTTTGCATGGTCATATGCTAATATGCCTGGATTGGATCCGGATTTGGTAATGCATCAATTGATAGTTAAATCGGGGGCAAAACCAGTAAAATAGAAATTAAGAAAGATGCATCCACAACTCACATTATTAGTCAAAGCAGAGCTTGAGAAATTATTGGATGTCATATTCATATGCCCAATTGATTATCCTGAATGGATCTCCAACTTAGTGCCTATCAGTAAACTAGATCGTCGTATCAGAATATGTACAGATTTCAGAGACATCAACAAAGCTTGTCCTAAGGATGATTTTCCATTACCAAATATTGACTTGATTGTTGATCTCACAACAGGTCATGCGATGTTATCTTTGATGGATGGATTCTCTAGTTACAATCAAATAAAAATTGCATCTGAGGACCAGTATAAAACAGCACTCACTTGTCTGTGGGGAACTTTCTACTAGAATGTTATGCCCTTTGGGCTAAAAAATGTAGGCGCTACATATCAAAGAGCCATGACTACTATCTTTCATGATCTCATGCACATGACTGTGAAAGATTATGTTGACAACCTCTTGGGCAAATCAATAGACAAAGATACACATTTGGACATACTTTCAATCATCTTTGATAGGTTGGAAAAGTATAAAGTAAGATTAAATCCCAAGAAATGTGTCTTTGGAGTAACCTCCAGGAAGCTCCTGGGATTCATTGTCTCAAAAAGAGGAATCAAAGCCGGTCCAGCAAAAGTCAAGGCCATCCTAGAGATGCAACCACCAAGAAATATCAATCAACTTTGATCTTTGCAAGGGAGACTCTAGTCCATACGAAGATTCATCGCACAACTTGCAGATAAGTGTAATCCCTTTCAGCACTTGCTACATAAAAACATCAAATTCAAATGGGATGATAATTGTCAACAAGCTTTCGAGACACTCAAAGATTATCTTCTGAATCCACCAGTTTTGATGCCACCAATTCTAGATCAACCTCTATTACTATACATATTAGCTACTTCAACAGCACTGGGGGCACTCTTAGCACAACAAGTTGCTGGGGGCAAATAAAAGGAAGTATACTATATCAGTCACACATTGGTGGGATATGAGCTAAACTACACACCAATTGAGCATGCATGTCTCACTATGGTCTTTGCTTCGCAGAAACTATGACATTACATGCTAACTCATAAGACTAAGTTGGTTGCAAGGATCTATCCATTGAAATACCTTCTCCATAAAGCAACACTTACTGGGTGACTAGCCGAATGGGTGATGCTCCTGAGTGTATTCGACATCAAGTATGTGGATAGAAAAGCAATAAAAGGACAAGCTCTCGCAGATCAGTTAGTAGATGCTCCTATGTTAGATGATGTTCCTCTAATTTTAGAATTTCCAGATGAATCCATTTTAACAATGTCACATGCAAAGCCTTGGAAACTATACTTTGACGGCTCATACACACAGCATGGGGCAGGAACTGGCATCCTCTTCATAACCCCTCAAAGGGATTCTATACCAAAATCATATCGATTATCATTTTCCTGCACTAATAACATAGCGGAATATAAGGCATTAACAATTGGATTACAGATTGCAGTTCAGTGGAAGATCCAAGAACTTCATGTTTTTGGGGACTCTCAACTTGTAATTCATCAAGGAATTGATGACTACCAAACAAAATATGAGAAATTAATGCCTTACAAAAGAATGGTGGATGACTTGAAACTACATTTCACAAAGATAAACTTTGAGTAGATACCAAGAGAACAGAATAGAGACGCGGATGCCATGGCTACAATTGCTTCACTAATTGATCTACCACCGAATGAGACCCGCTATGAGTTCTTGGTGGATAACCTTTTGGTTCCCTCATATGAAATCACTCCTACTGAGATGATATGTGTTGTTGGTCCTGAGTCCCAGTTATATGGTTCCATTTTCGCATACCTTCGTGACAATACCCTACCTCTTGATCTATCCAATAACCAACATCGCACTTTCATTCGCCAATCTTCTTGATACGTCATTTTAGCCGATATCCTATACCATCAAGGTCTAGATGGCACTCTTCTTAGATATTTAGAAAGCGATGAAGGTCAGATTGCATTACGTGAAGTACATGAAGGGATATGTGGTCCACATTCTAGTGGTCCTACCTTAGTCAAGAAACTCATTAGGACTGGATAGTACTGGCCCAATATGGAAAAAGATTCATATCAGTTTGTCAAGAAATGTAAGTAGTGTCAACTTCATGGAGACCTCATCCATGCGCCAGCGTAAGAACTTCAACCAATTGTGACTCCTTGGCCCTTTTGTCAGTGGAGACTCAATCTCATAGGCAAGATTCACCCTCCATCTTCCAATGGTCATAAATTCATCATCACTGCCACAGAGTATTTCACAAAATGGATCGAAGCCATGCCTCTCACACAAGTCACTAGAAAAAAAATTGCTACATTCATTCTCAACTATATCATTTGTCTGTACGGTATTCCTGTTTCCATCATCACTGATAACAGGCATCCCTTCAAAAATCAAGATGTTCGTGAACTCTATGACCACTTTCATATTACCCATCATTTTTCCACACCTTATTATCCCCAAGGTAACGGTCAAGCTGAGGCGTCTAATAAAACAATCCTTAAAATCTTGAAAAAGACAGTCGATGACATTGGCCGTAATTGGCATATCCAACTTAATCCTGCACTTTGGGCTTACCGCACAAGTGTCTGCACACCTACAGGAGCTACACCCTATTCACTTGTCTATGACACTGAAGCTATCTTTCCTATTGAGGTTGAGTTACCCTCTTTATGAGTCTCTTTGCAAAACATTATCAGTGATGAAGACTACAGGGTCTCTTGCTTACAAGAACTTGAATTATTGGATGAACGAAGATAAACTGCTTTTAATCATCTCAAGGCTTATCAACAACGAATGATTCATAGCTACAATCATAAAGTCAAGTCTCGCACATTTGAGGAAGGTGACTTGGTCCTCAGAGAAAATCCTAAAAATCAACAAGACAGAGAGAAGAAGGGCAAGTTCGAACCAAATTGGCTTGGTCCTTACATCATCACAGTAGCATATGGATTTGGTGCATATCAGCTCTCAACCATAGAGGGTGAACCTTTGGAGGATCCTATCAACAGCATGCACCTTCACAGGTTTTATACATAGCTCTTCAGAGTATCCTAATTCAAAAATACAAAAAAATACAAAAAAAAATAAATAAATAAATAAAAAATTTAAAATTGGAAAATAGAAAACAATTCGTCCAATGGTGAAAACCACTTCGGTTGTGCCTTGGACAGGTACCATGGTGAAAACTGGGTCTCCAGTGCCATGCGTAGAGACATTGCTCCTCCCTCCTTCAGGATTCAATCTCATCTTTCACTTCTGCACACACTCACAACCTATCCATCCATAATAAACTTACCCATTCCCATCATGGCTTGTTATTGATATACCCAAGATTGGTTCGCCATTCATAATAAACATTCCTTTTCATCCCTTTCCATCCATAATAAATCAGCTCCTATCTATGGTGAAGGCAAATCCTACGTCTAGTAATGGGTGTGGAACTAAGAACATCACCTGTTTCGAGGAGTACAGTTTCTTCCAGTTTTCTTCAGTCTATCCGTGCACAATCCGTAATAAAGAAACACTTGCATTGTCAATCCGCAATAAAGTTTCATCTTCTCCGCAATAAAGTATCAATTTCATGGATTCAATTAGTTTCACATGAGACACAACAGCAACAATGGGCTTCAACAAATCAAATCTTTCAACAGACTCAGACAACATATGGTTCAGTGCTATCTATCCTTTTTGTAAAAGTAAACATTGTGACCACAATCAAATAAACTTATACAAGTGACAAGAGACACTAAAACTTGAGGACTACAGTGGATGTTGGTGTTGAGTCTTGGTTTTTTTTTATTTTATCTTTTTGGTGACATGTCTTTTAGCTTTTCCAGGATGTCTCTGACTAGAGATTTTATCTCCAAGATGTCTTTGACTAGAAAAGCGAGGATGGGGTATCATCACCTATTTTTCTTTTGCTGTCTATGGATTGTCTCTTAGTAATGCTATGACTTGTCCAAGGATATGAGGATGCTGTGAGTCTAGTATGAGCTAGGGCATTCCTTGTTTGTAAGTGTCTTATCTCCATGTAAACATGTACAATGACTTTCTGGGTCGAACATATGCCTTGATTCTCATAACCTACTTGCCATAATAAAGCTCAATGATGATAACACACAAGAAGCTCTTTCACTTTCATATCTTCTATCTTCCATCCCCCTTTCTTGATTGACCTCCATCATCCTTCCTAAGTCTGTGTAGCCTGCTATCACACGACTGAGTATAATGACATGCCAAAAATATTTGCATCTCATGTAGTTGCACCTACATTATCACATATTAAGCATTTCATACATACATATAGATATCACAATTGCATCACATCCTGCACATAACACATGCTAGCACATTTTACATTTTCATCATGTAAATAGTTATTTGCATTATCATATTCATCTACATTTCATACATTCACATTCACATATGCATAACATATAAAAAACATAAAAGAACAAATATATTGCATTTCATTATGTACATATTTGTACCCATATCATAAGCATCACATAAAAACATCTTATAACATAGGTACACATGCATGTAGCTACCACAAGGATGAATCATCTCATATATATATATCAAAATCATAAGTGTCATGATATAATGATGTCAAAATCATCTGGCTACAATCACCCGAAGGTGTCTACATCATCATACAAAATGGTACAAAACTGATACAAAGAAACCCACTGATCACTCCTACCAATACTACTGGTAGTGCTATTCCTGTCCATGTCATGGTATCCCAAGCCACATGTCCAACCCTCATCTCCAATCCCGGATCCTAGAGCACTCATCTCAGTGCATCCCTATCTCCGTCTCGATCATAGGGTATCAACTCCCCATTGATTGATATCCTCAAAATCCTGTATACATCCTCTAAGGTGACTGTCATCTCACCCATCGGCAAATGAAAAATACAAGTCTCTGACTGCCATCTCTTAGCTAACGCAGTCAGCAACCCCATGTTCGCCTGAAACTTAGGCACATATAGAATAAATCGCAGACCCATAACCTCAATTGCGGCTCTGTCCTCAAATATCAGCTCTGGTCGTAACCTCTGAGTCAATGGGAATCTCTCCTGTGACTCTAGCATAGGTAGGTACTTCTGCAGTCAAGCAAAGCAATCATGTCTATCCTAGTGACACTCACTATTCATCACAGAGTGTTGCTTCTATCCTAGTGGTACTCCCTATTCATCACAAAGGACTACGTGTTTTGCACTCCCTATTCATCACAAAGTGCTGCTCATATTTGCACTCCCTGTTCATCACAAAGTGCTGCTCTTTTTAGTACTCCCTGTTCATCACAAAGTATTATGTCTTGGTACTCACTGTTCATCACAAAGTGCCTTGATCTATCCTAGTCTTCCCTAGAGGACTTGCTTGAGTGTATCCTCTTAGAAGCTTTTCCAATCGACAGCGTATGTCCATCACAGAACTGCTGATTTGACCTTGAAGACATAAATGCGCCTTCATAACATAAACGCGCTTATAGATTGCACAAATGCGCTTGCTTTGCACAGACACACCTGAAATACATAGATGTGCCTATGCTCAACATAGATGCACCTATCCTACATAGATGTGCCCACATTTCACAAACGCACCTGCACAACAAAAATGTGCTCGCATTTTGCACAGACGCTTTTCCCAGCATAGACGCTCCTGGCACCAATGCAGACGTGCCTTGACAATTTTTGACATTTTTTTTGACATTACCTAAAGTGCATTTATTGCACTACCTAGGATGCATTAATGACAACATTTATTACAACAAAGTACAAAGAGTTTTTGCAGTACTTACCGGCTCTCCTGCATCTGCTGGCCTCTAAAATCGGCGAACATGATCGAATCTGTGAACCAATGCCATCGCTGTTGACTGTTGCTGCTCTATTCTCACTCTGCACTTTGATCTCTTAGATGTGTGGATGATAATGAGGATGTTCCCCTCGTGGTCTATCTTATAGACTACCCTAGCCTACGTTCCCCGAGTCAGTCTTCTTTATCCCGTGACTCTGTCACTTCATCTGGTCAGTCCATTCTAGCCTTTCTTTCTTATCGAGAGATTGTCTGCGATCTTTTCAGACATTTTCATCCAATCTCTCGAGGGGGCATATCATTCCCATCTTGGGGAAACTTTGTATCAGTTCATCTTATCTTCTTTGAAACAACACGACAAGCTGCATTGTCTCAAAGAGGGGCAAAATGTAGACACCTAAAATTGTCATGTCTAATTAAATAAATATTTTTATTTATTTAATTACTTTAGCCTAATTCTTCTATTAATTAAATAAATTTTTATTTATTTAATTAATTCATTTATCCTCTTCTAGCCTTATTTCTCATTTAAATAAATACATTTATTTATTTAAATTACTCTTTTCCTAAATTAAATAAATATTTTATTTATTTAATTGATCCCACTTCTTCTATTAATTAAATAAATCTTTATTTATTTAATTAATTCATTAACCTTTTCTACCCATGACACATGTCATTCATCTCTTAATTCATACACTACCTACCCTCTCATTATTTTATTATTTCTTTTACCTACCCTCTAATCATAGCTGACCATTTATCTTTTACACCTCTCAATCTCATCCCTCCATTTCTTATAGTGTCTTCTATATAAGAGGATGTTTCCTTCATTATCAACCCTGACTAACTCACTATGCATTCAGCCCTGACTATGCTTTCGAACTTGCATATGCAATCAAGCCTACTTGCAACCACATTTTCGTTCTTTGTTGAGCTCTTCTGCACATAAAATTTGAGAGCAAATATATCAAGTAAGATCAATGGAGATAGGAAGAATGAAGATCCAAACCCTAGTGGACATGTGATGGTATAATCTTTGTGATTTCATTTGATTTGCATTGTCTTAGGTAATCTTCATATGTTATGATGGATCTTTGTTGTTGTTAGGCTAGGGTTTTTGTGGTTGAATTCATTATAGCCTTTCAACATTGTTGTTATCCATTTTCACCGTATACAGTTTCTATTAACTGATGATGATTTTCATGTTATGCGATTTTCTTGGTGGTGTAGTGTGTTGCAGTTGATCTTGCCATGATTTCCAATGGAGTTGTGTGTTTAAGAATTTTATTTAGGACCATGTTATGCTATGTAAATCATTAAATTGGTCAAGTGGTTGATCCTTGTATTGTGTGATACGATTTTGTAATTGAGAGTTGAGGGTTTAGTCGACCTTGTAATCAAGGTTGATGAATCGTGTATATAGGTGATATATTCATATAATATAGGTGTCGATGTTGTGTTTGCATTATAAAAAATTAGTGAATGTATGAACATGAGATCTATCCTTTGGTGAAGTGTTTGGTTTTGTAGAGCATACATTTGTGCTTAAATGAAACTATAATCAATCATTCGAAGATGCTATTCTTTCAGTTCATTTCTTTTGGACTGTACTCTGAATCTTGTTGTAAGTAAGTGAGACTTCCCTAAGGGTTGTAGCCTTCCAGACTATTATATTTGAGCAGTGCATCTGAATGTATGTGCATTCCCCATTGTAATATTTTCATAAAATACTGCAAAGTATCATCTTACTGTGGGTAGGTTCCCACCATAGTTTTTCCCTTAACCAGATTTTCCAAATAAAAATATTGGTGTTGTGTTTTCCTATCAATTTGTTTATTTTTCTTATTAATGTAGTTTATCAGATCTAATTTTAAAGTTAAATTTGTTGATCCAGTGAAGACTGATTCAACCTCCCTCTAAATCTTCCTTCTTTGTTGCTAATAACAATTGGTATCGAAGCTAGATCCTCTGGTAGAAGCTTAACTACTTGAGAAGATCCGAGATGGCAGATCAAGGTGTTACCTTTAAGAAGGATAATCTGAGGTTTGACGGAAGTAACTATGCTATATGGAAGAATCAGATGGAAGTGCACTTGAAATGTCTTAGAGAGGATTACTGGAAGATCACAAAGAATGTCTATTCAGTTCCTCTGAATGGACCTTCTACTCCAGATGAGGTCAAGGAAGATGAACATAATATTAGAGTGAAGGAAGCATTTATTAGTTCCCTAACTGATTCTAAGATGACAAATATAATGGGACTTCAGACCACACATGAGATCTAGGAAAAGCTCGAGATCCTTTATGAAGGTTATAAACATGTGAAAGTTGCTAAGTTGCAGAGCTTAAAAGGATAATATGAAACATTGAAGATGGAAGATGATGAGAACATACACTCTTTCATGGCTAAGGTAATTGACCTTGTCCTAGGTATCAGATGTGCCAGTGGAACCATTGAGGGAGATGAAATTGTTTCTAAGGTGTTAAGATCTTTGCCTCCTAATTATAAGCATAAGTTTTCTGCTATTGATGAGATGCAAAGTGTGACTACAGTAACAAGAGACATCTTGGTTGGAAACATTGCTGCATTTGAGCTGAGCAAATTTGGAGAATCACATAGAAAGTATGAGATTGTATTTAAAGCATTTGCATCTATATCTGGTAAAAAGAACTATGATCTTGATGAGTGTAGAATATCTAGATATGAGAGACAAAGAAGAGACATGGAAGAGAAAGAAAGAGATCTAGATGAGCTTGAGCACTGATTGCTTGGAGATTGCCTAAAGGAGCTCATAAGTATGATGGAAAGTTAACTTTGAAATATTTCTCTTGTAATAATATAGGACATTTTGCCTCTAGATTCCTGGAGAGAATGGCTAAGTATGATAGGCATGATAAGTTTGATAAGAATGATAGGAATGAGAGATACGAAAATCATAAGAAGTATGATAAACACTACAAGATTAACAAGAATATTAGGAATCAAAAGAACTATTATTATGGTACTGATGAAGGTGTTATAGATGAAGAATCAAAAGGAGATGAGGTTGTGTTTATTGCCATTAAGAAAGATAGACCTATACCAGTTGATTCCACTACCTACACTATTGAGGAGAAAGATTTAGCTACTAAAGTTGAAAAGAAAGATGAATGTGTGATTGACAAACGTTGTTCACATCATATTACCGGTAATAAAATAAGATTTGTATAGAAAGGTATGATGGTGGAATAGTTGGATTTGGAGATGACAAAGCCTGTGTAATCTGCGGGAGAGGTTATATTTCTTTTGATGGTAAGCATAACATTGATGTTGTCTTGTATGTTCAAGGTTTGAAGCATAATCATTTGAGTGTTGGACAGATGGTTGATAAAGGCAATGATCTACAATTCAAGGATGAAAAATGCAAGATCTTAAATGTCTCTCGTATAAAGATTGCATCTGGAACTAAGAATGAAGGTAACATTTTTTATTTGAATGCTAGTGAGAAAAGTTGTCTGATTGCTCAGATTGGTGAGAGTTGTTCGTGGCATAGGAGAATGTATCATACAAATTTTGATTCAATGATTAAAATCAATTGTACACATGTTGTTAGAGATCTACCTAAGATTGTTAAGCTTGCTAATCTGGTATGTAAGGAATGTCAGTTGGGTAATAAAACAAGACTTTATTTCAAAAGTAAATAGTATACATCAGATGGAATGCTAGATCTTATGCATACTAACCTATGTAGACTTGAATATGTTAGAAGTGTGCAAGGTGATAGATATTTTATGTTGCTAATTGATGATTATTCCTCGATGATGTGGGTTGTCTTTTTGAAGGAGAAATCAGATGCATTGGACAAATTCAAGATATTAAAAGCAAAGGTTGAGGCCGAGTCTAGATTGAAGGTGAAGTGTTTGAGATCCGATAGAGGTGGAGAATTATGTTCTGGTGAGTTGAATTCATTATGTGATAAGAATGGGATTAGAAGACTATTATCTGCTCCTAGAACCCCTTAGCAAAATGGAGTTGATGAAAGGAACAATAAAATTGTTTTGGATGCTGCAAGGACTATGTTGAGTGAAGGAAACACTCTGAAAATATATCGAAGAGAATCTATTAGCACTGTTGTTTACACATTCAACAAAGTTCATATCAAAGGTGATACCGGTAAGAATCCTTATGAGCTATGATTTGGTCATGTTCCTACTATGAGATATTTCAAAGTATTTGGTAGTAAATATTATATTAGGAGAGATGAGGATATAGGAAAGTTTGATGCTAGAAGTGAGCAAAGCCTATCGGTGCTACAATAAGAGATTGATAAAAATTATGTAAAGTGAAAATGTGAAGGTGGATGAGAACCTTAGGAAAGAGATCAGAGCCTGTGGTTATGATGATGGTCAACATGTTAATTTAGCTCATGTTCAAACTGGAGAGCCTAAGTAGAATGATCTAGTAGAGAAAATTAACCTGAATGTTACTGTTGCTAGTGAAGAGGTATAGGAACCTGATAATCAAAACAATAAGAAGACTCCAAGGTATGTAAGATTGAATCAATCTAAAAATCAGATTATTGGTGATAAGAATAAAGGTGTAATTACTAGAAGAAGGTTAGCTACTGAAGAAGTGTGTTTAATTTTTAAAGTTGAACCTAAAGATGTTGTTGAAGCGCGCAAAGATGAAAATTAGATGAGAGCTATGGAAGAATAATTAGATTAGTTTGAGAAGAAAAATACATGGGAACTTGTGCTTAGACCAAAGGATAAGAATGTTATTGTTACTAAATGGGTACTCAGAAATAAATTGAATAAAGCTGGTGAAGTTGTTAGAAATAAAGCTAGACTAGTCTGCAAAGGACACTCTCAGAAAAAAAGGAATTGATTATGAGGATATTTTTGCTCCAGTGGCCAGACTGGAAGCTATTAGGTTGTTTCTTGCATATGCTGCTTATAAAGATTTCAAGGTATATCAGATGGATGTCAAATCTACCTTTTTAAATGATGAGCTAGAGGACGAAGTCTACATTGAGTAACCTAATGGATTTTCATTATCATATGATGGAGACATGGTATGTAAGTTGAAGAAAGATCTTTATGGATTGAAGAAAGCCCCTAGAGCCAAGTATGCTAGACTAGATAAATACTTGTTGAAACTCAGATCTACTAAAGGTGTTATTGACAATAATTTATATTTTAAGATAGAGAATGATAACATCCTGATTGTTGAAGTCTTTGTTGATCATATTATCTCTGGAGGTGATAATGACTTGAACATGAAGTTTTTTGGTGATATGAAGAAAGAATTTGAGATGTTTGTGATTGGTGAAATTAAATTTTTCTTAGGTTTACAAATTTCATAGATTGGAAAAGGTATATTCATATCTCAAACTAAGTATGTGAAGGAATTGTTGGAGAAGTTTGGGTTAGATGACTTCAAAATGGTTGGAACTCCTATGGTGGCTAGTTGGAAATTGTTTAGGAATGATGAATCTCATAAAGCTAATCAGAGCTTGTATAGATCTATGGTTGGTGGACTGTTATATCTTACTCAGAATAGATCCGACATTATGCATGATGTGTGAATGGCTGGCAGATATCAAGATGATCCAAAAGAGAGTCATGTCACTGTTGTTAAGAGTATATTTAAATACTTGAAGGGAACTATGGATTATGGTTTGTGGTATCTGAGGAATGATAATTTCATGTTGTGTGCTTACACTGATGCAGATTGGAATGGTGATGTTGATGATCGGAAAAGCACTACTAATGGAGCATTCTTTATGTGTAAGAAGTTAGTTTCATGGGCTAGTAAGAAACAAGATTTAGTGTCCTTGTCTACTGTTGAAGTTGAGTACATTGTTGTTGCTAGTAATTTCACTTAAGTAGTTTGGATGAAGCAAGTGCTAAAAGATATCATAATTATTTATGATGAAACTATTGCTATATAATGTGATAATTCCAGTGCTATTAACATCTCAAATACACTTGTGCAACATTCAAAGACTAAGTATTTGTCAATCAAATATCTTTACTTGAGATAGCAAGTTAGTGAAGAGAAGGTGAAGCTGTAATATGTATCTACAAAGGAACAAATAGCTGATATTTTGACCAAGCCTTTGCCTGAAGATACATTTGTCTATTTGAGAGATAAGTTAGGGGTATCCACCCCTCCTATTGAGAACTATATGCATTGAGTTGTGTCAATCTGGTGGACTTCACAAACTTATCCTTTTATCCGGATTGATGAGCTGGGTTCCTCCTTAGGTGGAGTAGTCTATGTTTAAGGGAAAGATTCCTGTGATTCATGTTCTTATTTTGGAGAGAGAAGAGTTTGATTTTCTATTTTGAGATCTTTGGCATTGTTGTCAAAGGCGGAGATAGATCATATGAAAAATGCTTTATCTATCCTGATCTTAGGAGGAGTTTGTTGGTGATATATTCTTGCTTTGCATTGATTGTTTTTCACATTCATATGTTACCATCAATGCCAAGGGGGGAGATTGTTGGATATTGTTGGTCATTGCTAATGCTAGGATATGTTGTTGTTGTTGATGACAACATATTCATGTGTATTGCTTTAGTGATTGCAGATTGGGAAGATCCTATGATCTGATTTGCAGTGTTGTTTTGTTGATCACTATTTTGCTGAGTTCAATATATCTTTTAATATATTTTAGTATGATCAGATCTTGTGCTAAGATTTTGGGTTATTTCTTGGGATGGTCTTGTATATATTTTTTTGACATGGATCATGATTTAATGCTCCACAAGTTATCTTTCTTCATGATAGTTGTTGATTGGTTATGTTCTTGATCTTTCAGATATTAGTCGATGAAGATTTAATAAGTCTTATTGGTGCAATTATTCTTGATGGTTCTAACATGTTTTCTGATGTTTCCTAGTCATGTTCTACCTATTTTGGTGATCTACATCAATCGTTGTGCGGTTTTTTGGTGGTTTCTATCAACCGGTGATGATTCTTGTTTTATGCAGTTTTCCTTGTAGTGTAGCTTGTCGCAGTTGATCTTGGTGTGATTTCTAGTGGATTTGTGTGTTTGGGAATTTGATTTAGGACCATGCTATGCTATGTAAATAATTAAATTGGTTTGATGGCCTATCCTTGTATCGTGTTATGTAATTTTGTAATTGAGGGTTGAGGGTTTATCCGACCTTGTTATCAAGGTTGATGAATGGTATATATAGGTGATATATTCATGTAATTTAGGTGTCAATGTTGTGTTTGTATTGTAAAAAATTCATGTATGTGCAAACAAGAGATATATCCCTTAGTGAAGTGTTTGGTGTTGCAAAGCAGACATCTGCATGCTTAACTGAAATTGTAATAAGACATTTGGAGATGCTACTCTTTCAATTCATTTCTTCCATATTTTAGTCTTAATCTTATTGTAAGTCAATGAGACTTCCCTAAGGGTTGTAGCCTTTCGGGCAATTATATTTGAGCAATGAGCTCTAGGAAGTGCACCTAAATGCATTTGCATTCCCCATTGTAATATTTTCACATACTACTGCAGAGTATCATCTTACTATGGGTAGGTTCCCACCATGGTTTTTCCCTTAATTGGGTTTTTCACATCAAAATATTGGCATTGTGTGTTGTTCTATCAATTTTTTTTACATGTCTTATTATTGCAATTTATTAGATCTATTTTTGAAGTTAAATTTGTAGATCTGGTGAAGACTGATTCACTCCCCCCCCTCCTCTCGGCCCTCCTTTTTGGTTTCTATTAACACATATTAGCCTCGCTATAGAAATTTAGGATTTTAAAATTATCAAGAGACTAAAGTAATATTCTCCTCTTGAAGGGTATGCCCAATTTTCAAATTTTACATAGCCTTCTTATTAAAGTCTATAATAATATTGAGAGAATCACCTTCCAAAACCAAATTCTTAAAACCTAAACTAATCACTGTACATAATCCATTGACCGAAACCAAAGCTTTTACCACATTATTAGATCCATCAGGGATACAACCAAAACCTACAACTAAGACCATCCCATTATAATTTCTCAAGACACAACCAATAATTGACACACCTCGATTACCCTTTGCCACCCCATCAAAATTTAATTTATCAAAACAAAGATTCAGAGGTTCCCATTTCACATTTTATCTATCCACTTTTGGAAGCTTATGAAGAAGGCTCCCTTTGAAAGGGAGAGATATTATGTACCAATTCTTAAAAATAAAGTCATCCCACAAAGTAAAACAAGCATCTAACTTCTTATTTCTCAAAGTATATGCACAAACTATCTCAAAAATGGAATTTTCAATATTAAAGATAGTGTTTTCAAGTAAAATATTTTCCTTTCTAAAAATGACCTTATTTCTCATCCACCATATGTTCCAAACCAATATATCAGGAGCTACTTCCAAAATATAAGCAGAAAATGCATCTTTGAATAGCAATGGCCAAGAATCAAATAGGTCTTATAATTAAAAAGGAAGAGGAGCAATGCAATCCAATTTAGCACAAAGCCAAGACTAACAACTTGAAGAAAACCCATAATTAGACAACAAATGATCCTTAGTTTCAATCATATTCCCACACAGCTAAAGGGTGGACTAATCCCCAAGAGAGATAGTCAATCACTTGTAAGAATCCCTCCTTTGAGAGATAACTGCAAGAACATAGGTCAACCTTTGGAAGAATAGCATCAGACTAGCAATAGAGTTATTCTCTTTTTTTTTTAACACAATCTATATTGTTTAATATCTGGTAGCCAATTTTCACTATGTAATTACCTAAAGGAGATGGTGTCCAAATAAGTCTATCATAGAGATGTGAGTAATAAATAGTTCTTTTCCTCAATTCCTATTGAAGGTGAGCCTCTGGGAGTATTTTTTTCTCCAGTACCAGGTCGTACGACCTTGGCTTGTAGTTTGAAAAAAAAAATCAGAAAAATAAAAATATGCCTTTTTATGGCATGCAGGGCGAATGATTTTTTGTTTGAAAAAAATTCAAAAATCAAAACAAAAAATCATTAAAAATTGGCAAAGTTTTCAAAAAATAAAAATAAAAATTTTGGGGTTTACCCCATGGTACATATGGTACCGTGGGGCCCCCTAGCCTTCCGCAGGTCTCGTGCCGCCATGAGTTTTGACAGGGCTGGTCCCCAGCCCTCGCCGACACCCTGCCTCCAACCCACGCCGGCCCTCAGCCCCCTGCCGACGTCTACCCTTCGGCCCCTGCCAGCCATCGTCGGTCACCATAGCAGCCCAGTCAGCATCCTCCCCGCTGCCATCGGTGCCCTCCCTGCTGTCATCGGTGCCCTTTGCCATGGCCGCTAGAAACCATCGCCCAGCCACTGCTGCGCCACCCACTCACCACCACAGCGCTACCATGGGCCACCTCCACCCACCTGCCACAAGACAGCCAACCTTTTTGCCTCATTTAGGGGGGTTGTTAGAGTAATCATGTCTTTAGTTGATTAATTAAACAACATTTGTTTAATTATTTAAGTTCCCTTTATCTCTATTACACTTAAGCTAACTTTAGGTGCATAACAATTAATTCTTTTATTAATTATTATGTGCAAACCTAGGTTTTCCTTTTTAGGGTTTCTTGACCTATTAGAGGTTAATTATTTTCTTTGTATCATTGATTTCTATTGATGGATTATCATATTATACATTTTGTGAATATTGAGCTCTCATCTTTTTAAGCATATTTTTTGTGTATTTGTTTTTCTGTTATTGCTTCCTTGCTTCTCGTTGTAACAGGTTTATTTCAGCTTGCAGAGATCTTTTGGGCTCCTGTGGTGTTGTATTTTTCAACTCTCACATGGTATTAGAGCTTCAGATCTACAACTATCTGTTCTTGTTTTGAGATTTTTTGCATTGGAAGTAGATCTGGGGTTTTTCAGAAGTTTTTTTTATGCGCCTAGGGATAGGCCTTTTTTTCTGAGCACTTTGGGACTAAACGAATCTCACCATCATGCTCAGAAGGCCCAAAAACCCCTATGGTCATTTAAAATTGACCATTTTTGGCTTTTGATCTTCTAGGAGTATTTTTTCTCTAGTACCAATCGTATGACCCTAGCACATAGTTCGAGAAAAAATTCAAAAAAATAAAAAAATGACTTTTATGACATGCAGGCTGAATGATTTTTTGTTTGAAAAAAATTCAAAAAATCAAAACAAAAAATCATTTAAAATTGGCAAAGTTTTCAAAAAAAAATCAAAAATCTTTTTCCGGGGTTTACCCCATGGTGCATAGGGTACTGTGGGGTTGCCTAGACTGCTGCAGGTCTGGCACCGCCATCACTTCTGATAGGGCCATCCTTTGACCCCTCGCTGGCCCTAGGCCCCTACTAGCATTTACCCTCCCACCTTCCTCGACCACCACAGAAGCCCCGCTGGTGCCCTCCCCGCTATCGTTGGCGCCCTCCCTGCCGCCGATGCCCTCCTCGCCATAGCCACTGCCCTTTGTTGTGCCCATCGAACACCAATGCCTGGCTACTACTGTGCCAACCTCCTGCCACCACAGCGCTGGCCATGGGCCACCTCAACCCGCTTGCCACTAGAGAGCCACCATTTTTGCCTCTTTTAGGGGGGGTTGGTTATTTTGTCATAACTTGGGAAAAATGAGTTGTTTTTTCATAAACGAATAGGGGTCGGAAAGCTAGTTCCGAGCTGGACCTCGTGGTATTGGAATTTTTTTCCAATTTTTTGTTTGAGTGTAATTTTGTCTAGTAAAAGTGGGGTCTCTTTTTTGCTCTTCCGAGGCCATAGAATGAGCATTAGAACTCCATTTTTTGAAAAATTTATATCATTGGAAATCCTATTTTGTGTACTTTCTAGAAATATGGGTTTTCTTTTCAGATTCTTCTCCAGGAATATTTTATTCAGTTTTTTTTTTTTTCAGCACTCTGGTAGATATCTTGGTTCTTTCAGGTCCTGGGATCTGTTCTTTGAGTAGGATGTCTTGGTTTTTGTTGTTTCTTCTATCTCCAATCTTCTTATCATTGTAGCTTCTTTTATGAAAACACACTGAGATAAAGTGCCATCATGCATTGTTTACTTGGGATCTTGTACATCTTGTGCCTTATTGTACATGCACTACTTATAAAGTGCCATGATGGGGTTGATGTTTGCCTTTTGTTTGCCATCTACCTTTGTCCAATGAGTGTTCCTTCCATGACATTCGCCTCATGATGTGTGTCAAGTGAGTGTTCCTTCCATGACACTATGTACTTTCTCTGCACCTCTTATGTTCCTGGTTCTTCGTCGTGCAGTTCTTGTTGGCCGTTATTTTTATTGTACCTGTCCCTATCCCTTTTCAATATTATGGGGAGGTTTGTCCTTTTGGTTCTAATGCTTTAGTGGTTCGATTGATCAGCTTTTCAGGCTTGGTTTCTCATGACATTTGTATCTTTGATTTCAGCTGTTTGCCTTTGTTTTCCTTCTGATTCGAGTAGTGTCATTTGAGGGCACTCATACAGATTACAATCTTCTCTACCTGGTCGTGTTCTATTTGTTTGGAGATTCTTTAGATCAACAGTTATTCTTTGATAGTGTTTGCAAGTTCTTCATGCTTTAGTGATTCTTCTAATCTTCTCTTGTTCCTATCTTTTTGGAACATTCTTGTTTGGAGGCTTTTTCAGTCCTTCTTCTTGCCTTTTCCATCTCTGTTCTGAGTAGAGTTTTTTTCCCACGTGTTTTTCTCTATTTCTTCGGTTCATAGGGATTTGGTTGTATTTGGGTACTGGATCAGGCCTTGTTGTTAGGACCCATCCTTCTTGCTTTGATTAGTTGTTCTAGGTTTTAGCTTCTCCCTAAATCTATCTTAAGGGGGTGTGTTAGAGTAATTGGGTCATTACTTGATTAATTAAACAACATTTGTTTAATTATTTAAGTTCCCTTTATCTCTATTACACTTAAGCTAATTTTAGGTGCATAATAATTAATTCTTTTATTAATTATTATGTGCAAACCTAGGTTTTCCTTTTTAGAGTTTCTTGACCTATTAGAGGTTAATTCTTTTCTTTGTATCATTGATTTGTATTGATGGATTATCACATTACACATTTTGTGAATATTCAGCTCTCATCTTTTTGAGCATATTTTTAATGTATTTATTTTTCTCTTATTGCTTCCTTTCTTCTCCTTGTAATAGGTTTATTTCAGCTTGCAAAGATCTTTTGGGTTCCTATGGTGTTGTATTTCTCAACTCTCATAGTGTCCAAATAAGTCTATCATGGAGATATGAGTAATGAATAGTTCTTTTCCTAAATTCCTATTGAAGGCGAGTCTTTTAATCTACAGGACCATCCGCATCTATCAAATTTTTCCAAGAGACCTAAGGGACCCCATTCTAGTCAAACACTAAAAAATAATCACTAACCTTAATCCCCCATAGATTTAAAAGAATCTTTCAACTCATTCATACCTCACAACTTTACCTATAGAGGAAAACCATTCCAAGAATCCTCCCAAAAATGAGCTTTGTTTTCATTATGAACGATCTAGGAAAGATAAGGAAGCAAGACTTCTCTACAACTAGTTATAAAGTTCCACATTTGAAACCCATGGGGTAGTACCAGAGAAGTAAAAATTCTTTAAGTTTCATCTGAGTCCAAGTACTTTTTCTCATTATAGTAGCCCATTTGGAATTAGGATTGGAATATAATTTTCAAACAATTTTGTCACCAAGAGCCAAATTCTAAATGTGAAGTCTTTGAATCCTTGCCCCACTAGAATGCTTATCACTACAAACTTGCCCAATTCATCAAATGAATCTTCTCTTTTGAATCTTTATTATAATTCCATAAGAAGATTTTAAGTTTAGATTCAAATTTTGATAAATTTTCTTTAGGAAAAGGAAGCATGAACGTAATATAATTAGGAATCAAAGCCAATACAGATCTAATCATCAATATCCTACCAGCTAAAGAAAACCAACAATTGTTCCAAGCTGAAAATCTATTCTAGATAGAAATAAAAATTCCTTCCCAAAAACTAGTTTTATTTCTGCCATAGAACAATGGGATTCCAAGATTCTTAGAAGGAAGGGAAACCAATTTATAACCTAATACATTCGATAATCTAAATGAAAGGGGAGATGAACAATTGATGAAGAAAACCTTTGATTTAGAAGCAGTCACCCTTTGACAAGAAATTTCACAATATTCTTCAATCACTTTTTTTATTTTCTTCACTTCTCTCATGGAGGCTTCCCTAAAAAAAATAATGTCATCAACAAATAATATGTAAGTAAAATATATACTATTCTAAGAAACATTATTCTCTTCAATAAATCCAAAGTATGATGGGCTGATATAGATCTACTGATGGTCTCCGCCATGATTATGAATAAAAAAGGGAATAGAGGATCACCTTAACTCACACCCTAAGGAGAAGAAAATAAACCACATAGGTTTCTACTCACAAGGATAGAAAATTTAGCCCTTGAAAGACAAGAAACAAACCACCTACACCACTTTCTAGCGAAACCAAACTTTAGTAGAACCTTCTCTAAAAAGTTTCAACAAACCCTATCATTTGCTTTCATCATATCAAACTTCATAATCATGGCTTCTTGGTTATATTGAGTAACCGAGTGTAGAACTTCATGAGAAACTAAATCCCCATTTGTTGTATCCTTCCTTGGAACAAAACCTCCTTGCTCTAAATAAATAATCTTAGATATAATCTTGGAAAGCCTCAAAGAGATGGCTTTAGTAATGATTTTGTAAACCAAATTATACAAATAAATGGGTCTAAAATCTGCAAATATGGATGGAAAAAATGATTTTGGAAGAAGAGCAATAAAGGTTGTATTGATTTGTTTAAAAATATTATCATTCCTCCTAGACTCTTCAACTGTTTTCTAATCATCAAAAGCAATAAAATCCCAACACTTCTTGAAAAACAAAGAAGTGAAACCATCTGGACCAGGGGATTTCGCCAGAGGCAAAGACAAAACAACTAACTTAATTTCATCGAGGGAAAAAGGTTTAGACAAATCCATGTTGTCCTAACAAGAAACCAAGGTTTGAATATAATCGAGTAGATGAAGAGAATCAAGATCATTCTCAATTGATGACTTCTGAAAAAGCTTTGAGAAAGAAAGGATTGCTTCATCCTAAATTTCTTTTGAGTCACATAATAACTAACCAAAGGATGATATAACTTAACCAATAAGTTTAGAAACAAATTTCTTCTTAGCTGAGGCATGAAAAAATAATGTATTTGTGTCCCCTTCCCTAAGCCACAACTCCCTAGACTTCTATCTCCAAAATATCCTCCCTCAATAACATTTCTTTAAATTGATTTTGTAAAAGTGTTTGTTGAGCATAAGTACAAGGATTAATGTAATTTTAAATGATTTGTTCATTTAACACTTGGGAGTGACGCTTCAATCTCTACCTTTGAAGCAAAGCTACTCTTACAAACCTTTGTATTCCATTCCTTAATCTTACTCTTAATGTACTGCAGCTTCTTACCCAATTGATACATTCTAGAGTCATTTTCAAAAGGATAGCTCTGCCACCACAAATGAAGCAAGGATAGAAACTCAGGATCTCTATACCAAACATATTTAAACTTAAAAGATGGCTTTAAATGTCTCACAGAAGAGAAAAAAGACATGGAAAACTAAAGGGGGAAGTGGTCAGATCAAAATAATGCCAAAATCTAAGCGGAAGCGGGGCCAAACTACGAAAAAATAGATTGGATTTGAAAACAATATCTTTAAACGCTCAACAATATGCATAAAATTCTTCCTTCTATTATTCCAAGTCACATGGCCATTTAGCAGTTCCTAATCTTTTAAACCATTCATAGTCACAAAATCCCTAAAATCCTGCATATTTTGAAGAGGAGGGATAATACCTCCCACCTTATCTTGCGAGGATAAAATTGTATTAAAATATCCCCCAAGGATAAAAGGCAGGGTTAAATAGTTAGCCAAAACACAAAAGAGGGAATCCGAGAGAACTTGCTTTGACATTGTTGAATTTGGGTCATAAACATTAATTAGATGAAATTGACAATTAACCATAGTAACTTTGAATAACCTGAATAAAGTTTGCCAATTGGTGGAGAAGCAACATGTTTCTAATTCTTCCACTTGGAAAAGGGTTCAGAATCTTCTGGCACTGAAAAATTTGGTTTCATACAAAAGTAACAAATATGCCCCACACCCATCCAATTAATTTTTTTATGAGGCATCTCTTGTTAGAAGCATTGAGGCCCCTAACATTCCAAGTGATGATCTTCATATCTGTCATGGAGAACGACATGCTATCCACAGTCTAGTGTTATCATCAATAGTAGCTTGAATTCTTTCTTTAATTTCTTCTCTTGTTTTCTTATTCTTAGAATATTTACCCCCTTTAGCAATCCTCTTTTTCCCATGATTCTTAGGCTCACCAACAATGGGAGTTTGGCCCACCAAAAATAGGATTTTGTAGGATAGTAGATGACACCGTGTTTGAATCTTGAGAATTACCCAAGAGAACTTCTAACATGACTTACCACTTGATTGGACTGAAACCTGGTCTACAAACTTGGATTATTGTCAAACAAATTTCCCTCCTACTATCAGACATTCATATCACAAATAAAATCATTGTCTTCTTCCTCCTCTAATTGACACACTATCTCTTCTAATTTCTGATTGAAAACTTTCAATAAAAATTCTTCAACCAACCAATCATGGTCACTTGTCATAAAAGGTTCTCTAAACTCTTGTAGGAGCTCCTTCGCAGATGCCCGAGGTATTTTTAAAATGTTAAAAACCATATAAGTAGGTGTCTGATTGAAGCTTTCGAGATTACATGTCCCTTATTATTAATTAAATCATGTGAGACATCACTCATAACCTTACATGATGGTACATGGTTGAGGGTTACGAGATTAGGGAAAACCTAACTAGAGATTGTATTACAAACCTTATGAATAAATACCTATGAAAAGGTTTTTGAATCAGAGAGCCCCTTATCATTCAAGAAGGCCAAGGATTTCATGGGATTCAAATCCTTATCAGACAAAAAGAACAAAATAGTTTTATGCCTCCCTTGAATCCAAAGGGCACCAAATTTCAATATAGAATCTTTAGAATGAGAAAAAACTAATTGAGGAATCATGTTCTTGATTGTAAAATCATAGACTTTAAACACCTTCAAATCATCCACTAGAACCAAAACATTGTCGTTGATCAAGAAATGGAAAAATTGTATTATTTTCCTTACTACCAACTGAACAAAAGTCAGGACAGGTCAGCGGATCCTCACAAACCCTAGTTTCTTGTGAACCGAAGCTATGATAAATAAAAGTAAAATGACTCAACCAATTGATTTATTTCTTTACATTACAGGGCTCGTCAAAAATAATATTCTGAACATTTTTCCCAAGTTTAGATTGAATAACCAAGATATTTGGAAAAGCTACTGATGCATCCATTAAAACACATACATGAATAGATAATTATAAAAACTCAAAGGGCTTAAGATCATGTTTCAAAAATATGCCCACTTGATTAGCCAAAGTTTGAACAATTTCCAAATCCCTAAACTCAAGGGGTTAAGACGGTAAATAAATCCAAAAAGGAGCATACTTAATCATAATCGAATGGGGATCAAAGCTAGGGCACCAAATCTGTGTATAAAGTTCATAGCCCTCAAAAACCCATGGTTTAGATTTATGCACCGAGTTTTTATTCACCTTGGAATCAAAAATCATAATAAAATACCCTTTAGCCCCATCAATATAAAACACTTGCAAAAAACCCATCCAAAAAGCATGCACCCAAGCAGACAACTTTTGAATATCCAAAGAAAAGTTCCAAAACTTACCTATTAGTGCCCTGCTACGCAATTCTCCAACTTGGGTTTCCAACATGTCCCATAAAAGTAACTTTAATAACTACATCTGAATCTTGTTTCCCAACATTTGATAAAATTGTAAAATTGGTAGAATCTCTACAGTTACAACTCTGCTAGGTTCTTTCCTCACCCATATCTTCAAAATAACTTTAATTCTTTAAATTTTGATTTTGGTCCTTTTTCCTGCGATTTGATCTTCTCTTCTTTGGTTTTTTCCTTTTCGTCTAGAATGACCAAGAACCATTATGAGTATTTTTGGTCTGTAGATTAATATCTACATGCCAACAAGGCGCCTGAAAGAAAGAAGGTGAGTTCGGGTTGAAGGGACCTCTGGATAAAGGAATATTATTAGGGCTTGAAACAAAACGAGGAATAAACAAAGAAATGGAATTCAGGAAGGTTGCAGGAGTTTTGCTTGCAGAAGACTGATGAATTGCCACTTTCTCTTATTCTAACAATCCACAGGTTTGAAACCCTAATAGCCTCTGGGAATTTGAAATATTTTCCCTACTGAAATTTTGAAAATTTCCCTTTGGGAATTGCCCGAGAAATGTGGAGCTCATTCGAGGGTCATAGAAGACATCTATAGAAAATGAATATTGTTTCTTCAATGGCTTGGGAGATTACTCTTCTTAGAGGGTCAAAGACAAGGACTCTATCATCGACTCTATCATCTAGAGTTCCCATTCTTTTTATGCTACCTCAAGAAGAACATCATACTAAAATAGTGAAACAACAACAAAAATAGTGCAATAAAAATATGCTAAAATAATTTCTAGCAGAAGATTCATTTGAAAGATAATTTGCGTTGACATCAAATGTATAAGAACCAAAGGAGATACTTCAAGAACAACATCATACTAAAATAGTGAAACAACAACAAAAATAGTGCAATAATCATCATACTAAAATAGTAAAACAACAATAAAAATATGCTTAAAAACTTCTAGCAGAAGATCCATTTAAAAACATAGTTTTGATGACAAATTTTATAAGGAAGAATTGCGCATGTTCAACATCCTCCTGCTTATAAAATTTAATTAGATTTAGTCAGAACTACTCTTGTGTCAAGCTTTTTTAAAACTCGATCTTGTATATTAGATAAAAATTTGTTACAAATTTGTAAGCGTAAATCATTTTTAAGTTATTGAAAGATTATAATGATATTTCATGCTTTTGTTGGATCAGCTTCGTTGTTATCTTATCATTTGTAAGGCTTAATTGACAAATTAATTGTATGCATATAGATGCTGTGAAACTCGTATATCTATGACATTTTTTAGTTTGTTTTGTACAATCTCTCTCTATATAAATATTTTCTATCTTAACCTGATATAAAAAATACTTCTATACTTTTTCCTTATTTACATATTTATCATTGTTATCTATCAACCAAATAAATAGTAGAGCACAGGGATTAGGATGCACTTTCCAACATTTTGATGCCTGCTTTAAAAGTTCCAGAGAAAATTTCATGATAAGACTTGAAACAAATATTTAGAGGGAAATGAAACACCAAATATCGCAAAATTATTCAATGGTCCCAATTCTAACATATTTTTAGAAAACTATTCTTCCTTTCTCACAATTGCAGGATGAATCCATTGCAATAGAAAGAGAAGTATTGCACGAATACATTACAATAGAAACAGAAGTAATTTTTTCCTTTAACATGCAAAAGCAATGGCGCCAACAAATCGACAGATACTTTTTTCTTTTCTTGCAGCACCAAAACAAACCTTTACTAATTCCTTTTTACAAGCTGAAGGCAATGAGCCCAATAAATCGTAGCTACAGAATAACGATATGTACATCACATGAAAATTGTAAAGAACTGTTTATATTATGAATTGAGAATTTACTTATCATATAAATAATCAAATAATAATAAATTGATTTAAAATTACATATAAACAAATAAATTTTTTTTCTTTTTAAGGTAAAAAAGCATAACCCCATATATAGATATTAAATAATAGAATGTTACAAAGATATATCTTACAATGATTGATGTTGCCAAAATATAACACCAAATGAAGAACTGCTGCAGAAGCAGGGGGTAAGCTATAGAGTGGAGAGCAGACAATATGGCTATGGAAAGAAACCACGTGCAGGTATACATTCTGAAACACGCCCAGCATACCCATTATAACAAAAATGAAATGGAGGATGATTTTCACAAGGCTATGGACTGACTTGCTTAGGGTGTTGATCCTCCTCCTTCCCTAACTTGCTTCCAGATATCACTGATCCTCAATTGAAATAAAAGGGGAAAATCAGTCATAAACGTTTCTATTTATGAAAATGAAATATTACAAGCTATCTGTCACATCCCCACTTTCACTGTGGACAAACACAAAAGAAAAGAAATAATTCAATAACAAAAGGGCATTCAAGAGAGCAAGGACAAGCTGACAGGAGGTATGGATTTCTACATATGATTATGGAACGTCAAAGGGAGACTGCCAAAACTTAATAAGAATGGCTCAAGTATGGTAGGAATGCCCACGCAGTTGACAGGGCTTGGCATCTCTGCCTTTTGACAACCCAATACGGTAGCCTACAGGTGAATGTGGTGTACAAAGTAGTCATAAAATATCTCTCACAATCCACAAAAGGAACAGAGAGCTCTTAGGACGGAGATAGTCTCAGGTGCACAGGAAGAAGAGAGGAGTTATGCCAAATGTTGTAGCTGCAACTTGTCGAGTTGGTATGTATGCAAAACGTGGAAGGTTAGACAAAGCACGTGATCTGCTTGACAAAATACTTGAATGAAATGTGGTTCATGGGCTGCAATGGTTGCAGGATATGCACATATTGGAGTTTGTTGAAAAGGATTTAGAAACTATCGAGCAATTAGTATTGGCAAGTGCAAAGCCCAACTCGAAAGTGATGCCACAACCTCCCTGCGTATGTTAAAATGGGAGCTTGGAACAGGGAATAGATCACCGCCAAAACAAAAAGAGAGGGGATGTAAAATAGGGAGGGGGGTAGAATGTGAATAGCAAAGACTATGAATGCCAAACTTAACAAGCTTTGACTGCAACCTCCTACCTGCACACCATAGGGAGATCTCTTGGACATATTGAAGAGGTTCATCGAGTATGAAGGAGGGTATGAGGAAAGGGGGAGTATAGAGGAGAGTATTTCTTTCCTAGGACGCGATGATCTCTGCAGCACCCTGAGAAGCAATGGTAAAGGCAACCTGCGACAAGGTAGCTGTAGGAGCAATGTGATACGAGGCAATAGGGTAGATTCAATGCCCGCCTCAAAATATTTTCAAGACCGTTCCTTGAGCTAAGTACACTTCTTCTCTACTATTGCCTTGTACTAGCATCTAATTCTTCAATATCTACTTCCACAATTGAAATAAAGTTGATATAGTTAAATTGGGTATGGAGAAATAGGGATATTATTCCAAGAGTGTTCAATAAATGTTCATTCTACACTTCATAATAGCATGATAAGGGTATTGAGAATCCTCTTCACATATAATTATCCATGGATATGAAATTAAAATGTGGGGAAAATTGCTTGAAATTTTGTTATAATCAAATAATTTGCTTTGTTTAGAATATCATTAGTATTGGTTTAATAAGACATTATGATATATTTAGTAAATCTATATGTGAGCAACATGGCTATATTAATGTGACCTACGTGAAAGTTGACAAAATAAATTTGAATATAAACATGTATATGATGCATAAGATAAGTTTGAGATATAATAGGAGCTTTGAATTTATGGTTTTGCGATAATGTGAATGATAAGGACATCATATAATGGCATTAAAATCATACCCTATTGAACAAGTTATTAATGTTGCAAATGAATACTTTGGTAACCCAATTCAGATTCAAGGGTAGGGGTTTATATGATTAGAAGATGTTATTAATCTCTTAAAAACATTAGCTTCAATAGGGGATCTATCATGAAAGGTAAGGTAAGGATACCATGAATATGTTAGTCTAATGGATTTAGTGTTGCTAACTTGCTTAAGTAGAATTTTAATCCTCTTACAAGCAATCCCTTATAAGTTCTTTTTAACATTGAAAAACTTATAGATTGTAAAAAAGATATTTCAATTAAGGATATTGGTCTTGATGAATACACATTCACATCCATACTCATGCATGACATTATTATAATAAATTCCTTGTTGATAAACACCTTTCAAATTGGGTGTGCTAAGTAAATGGGTCATAATCAACTCAAAATATTACAACCAATAGTGGCTTAAGATGTTTGTGTAAAATAATTGTGTTCTTACTCCATGGTTAAGAAGTGCCTTGGACCTTAACCCCTACCATGAAATCAGATCAACATGTGGTGAAGAGATCCCAGTGGCCTTGGCCTTAACTAAAATTTAATTTAAGATTATGATCTACCCTTATCTTACTAATAACTCTATAACTATTATTTGCTAAACCTTATCTAATAAAACCTAATAGTGGGATATGGTGATCATTGATATGCACCATTATAAATTAAAATCATAATTATAAAGTATTATTATTATCATGGGTATATATT